>NC_048570.1:35151022-35451022 GCF_013265735.2 Oncorhynchus mykiss
TGGTCTGTGGTGGTCAGTGGGTGTTTGTTACATGCTTCCGAATGGGAGGATAGTCAATGTGGAAAAGAGCATCTGCTATGATTGAAATATAAACAGTCAAATGTGAAAGTTTGTGGGTTTGGGAACCACAACAGAATCCCTCGCACAGCTCCAGCAAAGCCTCGTTTTAATATTCCGCAGTTAAACAGTCAAATGATTTTACAATTCTATTCTGTACAAAATGTACCCAGAGATTATTTTCACGGGGACTAGGAGTAGGGTTTCTGCTTGGGTCTCTATTTGGCATTTTGTTATGGTTTTGTTTTCTCCCTAACCACCACACATACCTATAGCCCTCCTCCTCCTCCCCCTCCTCCATTTGGAAATATCTAGCTCAGTGTTCAGGAATGCAAAGCACGCAATACGAGCTGTAGATCAAAGGTGAGGCTTCGCCCCGGACAGATCGTTTGATATAAAGCACTGGGAAATTGGTCTCTCAGCAGTATTTTCTAAATGAGGTTAATTGAATGTGGGTAATTGCTGACCTTCCTGTCTTTGTGAAATCACATCCTTAACTGATCAATGCCTTTCATAAATTCATGGCTGAAGGTCATTCTGTTGATTACCTTTCTACCCAGCCCGCTACAGCCAAAGCTCATTAGCTTCATTGTGCAATTTAGTGGAAATGCTTTTCATGCTTTTTACAATTGCTAACAATTTGTTATATTTCTCTGCAGTGACAGCAGATGTAGAAATTCCCCACTACATTAAGAGTCTCACTAAATGTTGGGTATTGGTTTTCCCGCTCCCTCCCTCTGTGTGCTATTATCAGGAGATTTATGCAGCCAATACGTCAGACGTGTTCTGGGAAGTTGAGGGACTTCAACGGTGGTGTAATTCGTAATTTGGCATTCCCTAAATCTTGGAACTATGGTACTGCGTGTGGCTGTTTGGGGAGTTAGCACTCCGTTGGTGGGATTACACGCCCCTACCCCCCTCCACCGCCTACCTGCCTCGTTCCCTCTCTCTCTCACTCTCTCGCTCTCCCCACACCAGGCCTGGTGAGGAAACGAGAGAATTTCACAGCTGCTGTGAGCAGGCCCCGGCTGAGGCCTATGACCTCCTTGTTGCATTTTTGTCCGTTTTTCTTTCTCTCTTTTTTCTCTCCAGCAGGCAGGCAGCATGTTTCCTCAGGGAGCCCTTGTGTGGCTCAGAGGAAGCTGAATCATAAAGCATGGCTAATGAATAGAATAGAGAAGGAAAGCTAAAGCCTGCTGACGGCTCTCCTGAGAGAAGGCCAGGCCACGAAGCCTCAGGCTCAAATAGCAGACTGCCCCAAAGGTCATGCTTCCTGCGGCCCAGTCCAAGGGCTTTTGGCTCGCAGCAATGTGGCTTGAATTTCCTTTGTTTTTAAATTGTTAGATTTCCCTGTTTCCTTTGGAAAACCTGGCCTTTGGTTGGTGCCCCCCTCTCCTTTCCTCCCCTCTCCTCTTTTTCAGTTCTCCTCTTTCGTTCCCTGTCTGTTTTTTAATAGTGGCCAGGGTTCCCCTCAACAAAGAGAGTGTGATTTAGTTATTTTATACATGACCTCTACGCACCGCAACCACAGGCGCAGAAACTGCCAACAGAACAGCCCTCTGGAAAAATTAAAACTTGACCAAGCTAACCCAGAAGTTCATAGCAACAACATTTTTTTGCCAAAAGCAGACCCTGTTTTGGCATGCCTAAGAACTGCCTTTGTAATTTGGCCTTGTAATTATGAATTACTGACTCATGTGGGGAAGAGTGGATACAAAACAGAGCATTACATCTAAACACTGGTTGTTGAAACAACTAAGTTTGTTGGAATATAAAAACAATTAGCTAGCAACAGAATTCGCCTTTACTGAACACATACGGATACAGAGGTCTTAGTCTGGCCCACGGGTGATTTGAGTTTAAAAAAAATACCGTTGCGGGAGGGAAACAAACTCAATGTACTTTAAAATGACTAAGGAAATATAATAAATTTTCAGTGCGGCCATCCGGACCTCGTTAAAGACCAAATGCGGTGACTGGGGCAAAATGAGTTTGACATCCAACACAGGTAGCCTAGTGGTTAGAGCGTTGGACTAGTAATAGTTGTTGTTAGGGGTATGACCAAACCATTTTGTTTTCATGGCCGTGTGTGCCTCTCCGAGCTCCCAGCACCCAGACCTCGACCCAGCTCCCGTGTCCACTTGACAAGCATTCAATTCTCCTGATCCATATTTTCACACAGGCCCTCCAGGGCAGCCGGTGATTCAGACAGGCGGACGAGTGGCGAGGCTTGCTACATGGAGCGTTTAATGTGGAGCGCTAGCTCACAAAGAGCGTAGTGTTGCAGACGCCCTGGTTCTGGGAGAATGGAGGAGGCCAATGCAGAACACTTGTCTTTTTCTCCTCTTCACCAACAGGGTGGAATGCAACACGACAACACTGCTACTGAAGCTAAGGATTCACTTCTACCTCTGCCTTGTACTGAAAATACACCATGCCCTTATACTGTACCATACCTTGACTGGGCGTTAAAGAGTTATTGGAGCACTTTAGAGGCTGGAGGAGCACTGTTATAGTTTATATTAAAAGAGAGGGTGTCTCCACATAAACACTTTAGTCTAGTGTTCAGTAAAGGCGGTAGCAGTGTCTAGATTGGAAGGTATTAGAAGAAGAGTCTTCAGAACACTTGAGCAGACTGAGAGAAGCCAAGGAGCGACATCTGTGTTTACAGTGTGTTCTCCCTCTGATTCACTGACAGTGCTTTACATATGTTCTCTTTGTGCTGTGTAAACTACAATGATGGCAGTTAAGGACACTGGGGCCCAATGGATGAAGCATATGCTCAGTTTGAACAGCTTTTCTTAGTCCTGGCGAGGAGGCGAGGAGGGGAAACAGTGATTTACACCAAGACTGACCTCGTGGGATAAGGAAGATGTTCCGTGTTTAATATTATCTTTTAAATGCATACTTTTGCCACCCTCTCGCAAAATAGCAGGTTGTCTGTGGTTGATTTATGACTCCAGAGCTGTGTTTAAAAGCTCTGTGTCTCGCCGGCCGAGTTTGATGTGTATTTTTGTTCAAATGTATGGTGTGTTTTCTTTCTGGAGAGGCTTGCCAGAATCTCCACATACATCTGACCAGGGAGGGAAACGCTCCCAGTGTTTAGTCTACACGTCTCTGCTGTCACTTCGTAGTCAGATGCCTTTTTCCCCTTCCAGCTTTTTGTCTCTGACCATTACTCACAGTGGTGTATTTGCTCGACTCTCAGGGGGGGACTCGCCTCTAACAACTTCTCTCAACTGAACCTTTATAGCTGTGTAAATTATATAGTAGTGATTTAATGCAGAGTTGGATAAAGCAAATATTTAATGTAACGTTTTCTCCTAAAATCATATTTTGACGACAATGATTCAATAATGAAAAGTATTACAGTGTGGCTTGAACGAGAGTTAGATTTTCTCCGATTTACAATTGACGGTTGAGCAGCATTTAGCTTGTTGTGGTCGTTCGTTGTGTTGTGTCGTGGTCGTTCATTGTGTCGCGGTGTGGTCGTGTGTTGTGTTGTGTCGTGTGTGGGGTCTTTGTACGTTCTCAGCTCCTGCTAACATCCCGCAGAGGCTGATCCGCCATACAGTAGTGCCCTCTTCTCTTCCTCTCCTCTCCTCTCCTCTCTGACAACCTCGTGTGCTGTGAGTATGAGTGGGCTGGCTGGCTCTCAGGTGGCACAACAGTGCCCCCTAATGTTACCTTGGCTCTGTCTGGACTGAAAGAGTTCAGCTCTGCTTAGAGAGAGGGACGTTGTGAGAATAAGGAACTCAGTCAGGTGCAGAGAAGGGGCTGCTTCTCAATGAAGCAGATTGAACACAAGTCAAGGAGGCACTGTGATGATTATCTATGGGTGAAGTGGAGTACAGGAGCTGTATTGGAACGGAAAGTTGTTGTGTCCATATAAATAGGTTGCAGTAGATCAGTGGAAATATGTCTGTTGGACACAATAGAGACATCCATGTTAGCCATCTTGATGGTCCCAAATGGAATAGAATTAGTGTGTTATAATCATGAACATTTTGGCTGAAGGATCCAACCCCGTCCTCTATTGTGTCGTGAATGCAATGCAGTTTGTCACGTTCTCTGAGGTGTCCCACCTTCGTCTGGAAACTACCAATGTCTTCCACAGAGGTCATCCGTCTAACCAGACTATTAATGTTTCTCCGTCCTCTTGTCTTCCAGGTATCTGATGTAGGATCCGAGAAACTATTTTCCCCCACTACACCCAAAGGTAAGACTTTTGTTCTTCTCTAGTCACCACAAACCATTTCCCCCCTGTGTGGTCCGCTATCGCCCTTATAGATTACATTTCAATGAACACCAAGGCAGTTTATAACATGCCAACGATGTCTTCTGATTCTAATCTGATTGAGCACAAATCAGAACATCCACATTTGTATATTTTCTTCCCTGTGGAACTGTGTTGGGACACCCAACCGAAGGCAGACATATCTCCCTTCCCACACACAACATTCAGGCTCATTAGAGTGGATTTACAGGCTCCGTGCCACATGCTCCCAATCCATAAATGGGAAGGTCCCCCCAGGCTACAAGGCTTCTGACAGCAGGCCAGACAGTAATGGCGGCCAGAGGCCAGGACAGAGGAGGGATGAGGAGGGAGGGGCCTGAGCCTCTCAGTCGACATAATCACAGGTCCACTGGGAATTGACGGAGGGTTTAGGGGTCGGAAGAGTGTAGGAAAGGAGTACTGCACCTGTACTCAGGCTGAATGGGGAGCTGGTGTAAGGATGTGGAGGCGGGCAGGAGAGCGAAGGGGTGGACAATCCCCTGCCTGATGAAAGATAGCAGTATGTAGTCCACGTCCCCCCCAGGGCAGGAACCAGACCCATTAACAGATGCCGCATGATGGATATTGTGTAAAATGGGGCCATTTTCAGGAGGAGATAGAAAGAGTGCATGTCTGCGGGCCAGCTTGCCTTGGATAGATTAGGACCCAGCCTGTTTTATGCCTGAACAGAAACAGTAAATTACAACTTTCAGACATTACAGTATGGAGTTCATGATTTTCAAAACAGCAAGGACACATGTCCAAGCCTCAAGTGTACTACCATCGTTGTCAGTTAAGATTGTTATTGTTGGCCGAGTTGCTGGTTTATTACACGCACGCACATGCAGACACACACACATACACACACACATACACACACACACACACTGACTCTCTCCCACATCCAGTCTGGAGAGGGCCTAGCTGTGTCAGTGGGCAAGCAGGTCTTCGGGAAATCCTGCTAATGTGAATCCCATTCCATGTCCAATGCACACCATGCGGACCCAGGGATTAGGACTGGAGAATTACATCCAGGCAATCCCATCAGAGGTCCCTGCCTGTTTGTCACAGGGATCAACGGCACTGTGTGTGTGTGTGTGTGCGTGTGCGTGTGTGTGAAAGTCCGGCAACAATAAGGGCACCAGATTAGGATTAGGATGAAAAGGAAAAGCCAGGGGATGGCTCTGGCTGGATCATCTGATTCAGTGATGAGTGAGAGGTTATTATCGTGTTAGCTGCTACCATTGCATGCAGTCCCTTTGCCAACGTACTGTAATGGATCCTAGTTTTAGGTCCTCTGTGTGTGTGTGTGTCTCTGTGTCTCTGTGTCCTCTGTGTGTGTGTGTGTGTGTGTGTGTGTGTGTGTGTGTGTGTGTGTGTGTGTGTGTGTGTGTGTGTGTGTGTGTGTGTGTGTGTGTGTGTGTGTGTGCATTAATGTGTGGTTCATACATGTGTATGTGTTAGCCAGGCCTGTGTGTAGAATGCAGAACAAGAGCCTGGGGGATGTTTTCCTCTAGTTTACCATGCATTGTATCTATGTCCTATTACCAGTCTGCCACTCAGTCCTTAGGGACCAATCTACATTCTACAATCCTCTCAGTCTCTGATCACTGGGCCTACACAGCTCTTGGCTCCGAGAGAGCCTCCGAGAGAGCACTCACACGCACACAGTTGGTAAAGCACTGAAAGTGCTAATGAGCATTTTGACTAATTTCCTGCATTTTGACATTTTGCTCGTTTCTGACAATTTCACCTTTCATTAGTCATTTTAGATGAGCTGCATCATCACCAAGTTGACAGTCCGACATAGTAATCATTGAAGGCAGTCAACCACAATAATGGCCTTAACCTTTCTGATCTCCCCATCCCGGATCCGGGATCGTGAATACAGACTCAAGCTCATTACCATAACGCAACGTTAACTATTCATGAAAATCGCAAATGAAATGAAATAAATATGCTAGCTCTCAAGCTTAGCCTTTTGTTAACAACACTGTCATCTCAGATTTTCAAAATATGCTTCTCAACCATTGCAAAACAAGCATTTGTGTAACAGTATTGATGGCTAACGTAGCATTTAGCATTAGAATTCAGCTGGCAACATTTACACAAAAAAACAGAAAAGCATTCAAATAAAATCATTTACCTTTGAAGAACTTCAGATGTTTTCAATGAGGAGACTCTCAGATAGCAAATGTTCAGTTTTTCCTGAAAGATTATTTGTTTAGGACAAATCGCTCCGTTTTCTGCGTCACGTTTAGCTATGAAAAAACCCCTGTATCCAGGATTGTGTAAATCTATCAGCAAGCTCATTAGCATAACACAACGTTAACTATTTATGAAAATCGCAAATGAAATTAAATAAATATGCCATCTCTCAAGCTTAGCCTTTTGTAAACAACACTGTCATCTCAGATTTTCAAAATATGCTTCTCAACCATAGGAAAACAATCATTTGTGTAAAAGTAGCTAGCTAGCGTTAGCATTTCGCGTTAGCATTTAGCGTTAGCATTAGCGTTAGCATCCAGCACGCAACATTAACAAAAACATAAAAGCCTTCAAATAAAATCATTTACCTTTGAAGAACTTCTGATGTTTTCAATGAGGATACTCTCAGTTAGATAGCAGATGCTCAGTTTTTCCAAAAAGATTCCTTGTGTATTAGAAATAGCTTCGTTTTATACATCACATTTGGCTACCAAAAAAAAATCTGAAAATTCAGTCCTCAAAACGCGAACTTTTTTCCAAATTAACTCCATAATATCGACTGAAAACATGGCAAACGTTGTTTAGAATCAATCATCAAGGTGTTTTTCACATATCTCTTCATTGATACATCGTTCTTGGACACATGCTTTCTCCCCTGAATCAAATGGTAAAGTAGAAGCAGCTGGCAATTGCGCACCGAATTCGACGCAGGACACCAGGCGGACACTTGGAAAATGTAGTCTCTTATGGTCAATCTTCCAATGATATGCCTACAAATACGTCACAATGCTGCTAAGACCTTGGGCGAACGACAGAAAGTGTAGGCTCATTCGTTGCGCAATCACAGCCATATAAGGAGAGAATGGAAAACAGAGCTTCAGAAATTCTGCTAATTCCTGGGTGATGCATCATCTTGGTTTCGCCTGTAGAATGAGTTCTGGGGCACTTACAGACAAAATCTTTGCAGATTCTGAAACTTCAGAGTGTTTAATGTGTTGAATGTGTTGAATATGCATAGTCGAGCATCTTTTCGTGACAAAATATCGCGCTTAAAATGGGAACGTTTTTTATCCAAAAATGAAATAGCGCCCCTAGAGCTCTAACAGGTTAAAGGGATACGTCAGGATTTTAGCAAGGAGGCCCTTTATCTTTTTCCCCAGAGTAGGAGGAACTTGTGGATACCATTTTTATGTCTCCGCGTGCAGTTTGAAAGAAGTTGCTAACTAGCGCTAGCGTAATTGCTAACTGTGTTAGCGCAATGACTGGTATTCTATGCTATCTGCTAGCATGCTAGCAGATACCATAGATTTCCAATCATTGCACTAACGCTAGTTAGCATTGGCTTGCGAAACTACCTCTAATTTTTCTTCATACTGGACACAGAGACAGAACAATGGTATCCAGGAGTGCATCTGACATCTGAAGTAGATAAAGGGCAAATGTATCCCTTTTAGTAACACTCAGAAATCCAAACAGTTTTTTTCCTCATAATTTGCTAGAGCATTTCTTCTTGTCTGTGTTACTACCTCCTTCACAGCATCAATGCAGTTTTCTTTATGCTATGGAAAACAGTATTCTTCAACCTTCTGGAGTCTGACCTTAGTGCATGACTGCGGTGCTTTCAATGATTAGGTAAGAAGGTTCCGGTAGCTACCAGCTAGCTCCAGTATGGTAAAGGACAGACGTTACCTAACCGTTATCTGAGTTGTTGTTTAGCTTCGTCGTGAACTTCCTGAGAACTATTGATTTCTTGAAGGAGAAACACTGTCTTAAAGTCTTGTGTGGGGCTTTGGGGCATTGCATTTATTGAAAGAGATCTGGTTGCAGTTCAGAGTTGACATTTCTCAGTTCTTGGAAGGCGAATAAAAAGCTAAATGTAGCTGCTGAGGACGTATGGGTTCTGCCACCAGGAGAGGATAAACATACTTTGTGGGTACTTACGAAACTCAAGCAGAGCTCCTATGGAAAAAGAGAGCGTGACATACCACCTACCTACCAGAAACTGGAAACACACAGAGACGCTAGTGAAAGCAGGAAATGTCTGAGGGGAACAGCACTCTAGTTCTCTCACTCTGCCTGGGAGGCCATTTTGGCTCTGTCGTGTCTAACAGGGGTTTCATGTGAGTGGACAGACGAACCCAATTTGTTCCCTGAGCCAAACCAGGGGCATCTTGGGATAGGTGGGGGAGAAAGATTGGTGAAAACCCATTTCTGAAGTGGATTTGTGCCCATATAATCCTGATTAATTTTGACCCGTTGTGCTCATTTTAAACAGCGCATTACAGTAAGCGTGAACACAGCGAGCTTCGGGCTAAACCAGGAGCTTAGCGGCTTTGAGAGGCTTAGCAGCAGATGGCATTTTAAGCTGGACTTAATAAATTGTTTCCATTAAACTTACCGGCCCACACATACTGGATTAGGCGAGCGGAACAAAGGAAGGAGGAGAGCGAGAGAGCAGAAGAAGTGGTGGAAAAAACACAACAGCCACCACCACCACACACATATGACACTCCATGTAACTGTTACTGTAGCCACGGTTAAAGGTAGGACATGGTTTAGGCTACTGCTGCTTGCGTCACGGAGGTGGAATCCACTGTAGTTGGATGTAGACATCAACTCGTCACGGATGTCAGAGACTAATTAGCTTAATTGACATGAGGGTAAACAAATAAACAAATGAATAAACCATTTAGCTTCCCCTGTGGAGGATGTAGCTTTGTTTATCCTTACCTGTTCATATATAAACAACCATACAATACAAACACCAATATCCAGAGGAATGGTATTCAGAATAGCTTTTTTTCCTAGCATTTTTCATATCCAGAATTCTTAGTACCAACGTTGAGAACCCATTCCTTGTGGGGCTGAAGCCCCCCCCCCCCCCCCCCTCTCCCTCTCTCTCCCTCCTATGAGCTCATGGTAGCTCTCTAAGCCCTCATTATGTGCTACACAGCCCAGGGTCCCCGTGTCGAATCACTAATCAAGCGGCCTGTCTGCTCTGCAGCCCTGCCTGCCACTCAATAGGTGCTGAGTGCCCTTTGTTCCTGAAGGCTGCTGTTTGCTGCATGTCAATAACAGGGCTATGGCTTGGGTATAGCAGCCTATAGGTCCACTCCACACACAGCCAGGAATATAGAATAGAGTCAGTCATACCTCTTGCATACACGAAGAGAGAGAAGAGACTAGAGAGGGGGAGGTTGGGTGGGTCAGGGGCAGGGAGAACAAGCAGATGAGAGTGTGTTTGTAATGCACCAGGCGATGCTCCTCTGGCCAGGTCATTGTGATGTTGCTAACCTCAGCGGGGCGGCGGCACAGTGTTTGTCGGCTTTCGCCCATTTAAATAATGACCAGCTAATCAGCTTTGCAGGCTGTTGAGTCTGAGTGGAGGAGTGGAGCGAGCGCGTAGGAGAGAGTGGCTGACTGGGCCAGGCAGAGCTGGGCTGGGTTGGGGGCAGGCAGGATGCGTAATAGCGAGAACGCAGGGAGGGCGCAGGGGCTTTCTGTAGCCCACGCAGCCAGATTACAGGGCTGTATTAAATGCAGCCGTCACTGCGGAGGAATCTTAAGCCCGGTAAACCTCACTGCGGTACCTACTCTGATTGGTTTGACGAAGCGCAGCTTGCTGGAAATGCTTTCTTTATCAGGGCCTGATGGCCTGTATTGACAGAACACTTATGTCTGGGCGCTCGGGGGGGTTCGTCATTTGGCACATAGACCACAGACACACTGTGTACTGTGCCATGGGGAGCTGGGTTGTTCCAGAATTGCCATGCTTCAGCTGGATGTTGCGCCCATAGAATGGAATGATTATCTTTCTATGGTTCCGCCGTCACTGCTCTCCCCACACTACCACCTCCGTAGTTATTGTCGAGCCTGCGCTAAAGCTCATTTGTTTCCCTGATTCAATTTAAATTTTAAACAGGAGTAAATCCTTTCAGAATGCCCAGGCCCTTAATATGTTTCTCCCTCCCTGTGCTGTCTGTCGCCAGCCGGGGACAAAACAACATCACTAGAATCAGTGGGGAAACCAAAGCGTGTTTGTGTTTGTTTCTTTATTAATCCCCTCAGCTATTATTGTTCACGGTCATAGGAGAGCTTATGAGCTGGGTGATGATTTGTTTTTGGAGAAAGCGCCTGTTATTAATGCTCCTTTTATTGATAGTGCTAATGCTGTTTGTGCAGTCGTCCCTGTCAGAGAGATGAAAATGAATAGAGGGAGCGCTGCGGAGATAAGACACGTGTTTAATTATTAATTGAGCCATTACTGACAGAGATTGCCTTTTTTGATTTAAGGCAGGAAGCTGGCTTCAGGGAGAGAAAAAGCAATTACAGAATTCCCAGCCTGCACTGCAGCTGCCCATTGCTCCGCCGTGCGAGAGCGGAAAAACACACCGTGTTAAACCGTCTTTTTCCATAAATTATTTTAATTCTTCTTCAATATTTATAGCGTTTTAAATGACGACGACATTGTCATGTTCTATTCATAGGGAGAGGCAGGCAGGGAGGGAGGGAGGCAGGCAGGGAGGGAGGGAGGCAGGGATGCGGGCGTGCCAACAGGACTAAGCCACAGCCACAGCACCTCTCTGGTCGCTCCTCTCCTCTGCTCTGGAAGACACCTGGAGGGATTTGTTAGGTTTATAATACAGTTTAGGAAATGATGTCAGAACGCAGCACAAGATATTAGTCCTGTTTTTCTGTCATAAATATACTAGTTGTTTTTTTTCTATGTCCATTTTCTCTCAGGTCTTTCTAGAAGGGCAATTAGTTCCCTTGCAACGTCAATGCTGGTATGTCATGCGATCCCACAGTGCTTTGCTAGTTGTCCCCTTTAGAGGGTATTTTAGTTCCATTAGAAAACTGACTGCTCTGTGCAAGACCTCACTCTTAATGATATATTAACTTAGCTCCCGTGTAGAGTTGCGCTATGCTAAGTGGGGACTTGCCGTCCTAACATTGGCCCCAAGCAGATATTTTAGCTACTGCACCTGGGTCGTGTTCAGTAGGCATGAAACTGATTAAAATGGTCCCAAACAGAGTGAACCACGAGGCTCTATCTAATCCAAAACGAAATGTTATTTTTTTACTTTGTCTTTGCAAAACCCTTTTTAAACGTTTCCCCACATTCTAATAGAGTGCAACTCTAGACAGAAGCTGCAGTCATGCCAGTCCCTGGCAAGAAACCCAACACCTGTCCATCATCCTTATCACTGGCTGTCGTCAGTGTCAATGGGTGGCGCAGGGCTGTTGTGACAGAGAGTGGGCGTGTAGTTGAAGGCTTTGTGATTAGGCCTCTCTGTGCAGCTGTCTCAGTGGTTTATTGACTGAATATGGATCCAGCTATAGTGCAGCTGAAGAGACAACAGCTAAGGGAGCAATTACTAAGTCACTTGTAGCCACCACTGATCTTTTCTGGAAGGTGGTTTATGAGGGCTGTGTGATGTCTGGCCATACAGCTGCCGAGCATATTGTTCAATATATTGTTTTTATCATTGAATGATAAAAGGAATATAATGTGCTACCAGGGACCAGTGACTCAGTCTATAAAAAAAAGTGGTCAGATGAAGCAGATGCTAAACGACAGGACTGTTTTGCTATCACAGACTGGAGCATGTTCCGGGATTCTTCCGATGGCATTGAGGAGTACACCACATCAGTCACTTGCTTCATCGAGGACGTCATCCCATGAGTACGTACATACCCCAACCAGAAGCCATGGATTACTGTAAACATTCACACTAAGCTAAAGGGCCGCTTTCAAGGAGCGGGACTCTAACACGCTTACAAGAAATCCCGCTACGCCCTCTGACGAACCATCAAACAGGCAAAGCGTCAATACAGGACTAAGATCGAATCGTACTACACCGGCTCTGACGCTTGTCGGTTGTGGCAGGGCTTGCAAATCATTACAGACTACAAAGGGAAGCACAGCCGAGAGCTGCTCAGTGACACGAGCCTACCAGACGAGTTAAACTACTTATATGCTCGCTTCGAGGAAAATAACACTGAAACATGCATGAGAGCATCAGCTGTTCCAGACGACTGTGTGATCACGCTCTCCACAGCCAATGTGAGTAAGACCTTTAAACAGGTCAACATTCACAAGGCTGCTGGGCCAAACAGATTACCAGGATGTGTACCCCCGAGCATGCGCTGACCAACTGGCAAGTGTCTTCACTGACATTTTCAACCTCGCCCTGTCTGAGTCTGTAATACCAACATGTTTCAAGCAGACCACCATAGTTCCTGTGCCCAAGAACACCAAGGTAATCTGCCTAAATGACTACCGTTCCATAGCACTCATGCCTGTAGCCATGAAATGCTTTGAAAGGCTGGTCATAGCTCACATCAACACCATCATCCCAGAAACCCTAGACCCACTCCATTTGCATACCGCACCAACAGATCCACAGAAGATGCAATCTCACACTGCCCTTTCCCACCTGGACAAAAGGAACACCTATGTGAATATGCTATTCATTGACTACAGCTCATCATTCAACACCGTAGTGCCCTCAAAGCTCATCACTAAGCTAAGGACCCTGGGACTAAAGAGCTCTCTCTGCAATTGGATCCTGGACTTCCTGACGGCCGCCCCCAGGTGATAAGGGTAGGTAACAACACATCCGCCACACTGATCCTCAATACGGGCTCAGTCCCCTCCTGTACACCCAGTTCACAACTGCACAGCCAGGCACGACTCCAACACCATCATTAAGTCCACTGATGACACAACAGTGGTAGGCCTGATCACCGACAACGATGAGACAGCCTGTAGGGAGGAGGTCAGAGACCTGACCATGTGGTGCAAGGACAACAACCTCTCCCTCAATGTGATCAAGACAAAGGAGATGATTGTGGACTACAGGAGAAGGAGGACCGAGCATGTCCTCATTCTCATCAATGGGGCTGTAGTGGAGCAGGTTGAGAGCTTCAAGTTCCTTGGCGTCCACATCACCAACAGACTAAAATGGTCCAAGCACACCAAGACAGTCATGAAGAGGGCACAACAACACATTTTCCCCCTGAAAAGATTTAGCATGGGTCCTCAGAGCCTCAAAAGATTTTACAGCTGCACCATCGAGAGCATCCTGACGGGTTGCATCACTGCCTGGTATGGTAATTGATCGGCCTCCGACCGCAAGGCACTGCAGAGGGTAGTGCGTTCGGCCCAGTACATCACCGGGGCCAAGCGTCCTGCCATCCAGGACGTCTATACCAGCCGGTGTCAGAGGAAGGTCCTGGGAATTGTCGGAGACTCAAGCCACCCTAGTCGTGGACGGTTCTCTCTGCTACGCACGGAGGGCGGCGCCAAGTCTAGGTCCAAGAGGCTTCTAAACAGCTTCTACCCCAAGCCATAAGACTCCTGAACAGCTAATGAAATGGCTACCCAGACTATTTGCATTGCCCCCCAACTTCTTTGCTGCTGCTACTCTCTGTTATTATCTATGTATAGTCACTTTAATAACTCTACCTACATGTACATATCACCTCAATTACATCGACACCGGTGCCCCCGCACATTGACTCTGTAACGGTGCCCTCTGTCTATAGCCCCGCTGTTGTTATTTACTGCTGCTCTTTAATTATTTATTCTTATCTCTTACTTTTTTGGGGGTTATTTTCTTTAAACTGCATTGTTGGTAAGGACTTGTATGTAAGCATTTCACTGTAAGGTGAACACCTGTTGTATTTGGCGCATGTGACAAATACAATTTGATTTGATTTGCTATCTCAGTTGCGCTTGTTATTACAATACAGAGTGATAGATAGTTTAGTGAGTATTAGGTTTACTATATTGAATCCACATGCTGTCTTCATCCAGTTTATGAAACATACAAAACTGTTTTGTGTGGAGCCACTGAGTAGCCTGAGCAGCAGAGCCTTTCTGCACCTCCTCCTCCTCCTCCCCCCTCTTCCTCCTCCTCTACTCAGACAGAACAGACGAGGTTTTCGTTGTTTCAGTGGCCATCTGAGGACCGCTTTGCTCGATCAGCCATTCCCCCGGCCAGTCGAGACACCGGGGGTCAGGGTTAAATGGTAAACTGACGAGTGGGCACTCCCATCTTTATTTCCCCTTCACCTTTACACCTCCCATGTGTGAACTTCTGCCGTCAGCGGCACTGCGCAACAAATCAGGAAAACAGATGTGGCGTTGCCGCGGCTGTGACCTCGAGGTGACACTTCTTTACACCTCGGCTGACATTTCTATTTGTGCACACATCCCATCGGCCCACGCTCGGATGAGCTCCGCCACACACCTCGGTACTGAAGCACCCTCTATGAGTAAATGCGAAGCAGGCCCATTTAACCATTGATCGGCTCATGTTTGCGAGACAAGAGGGTGAGATATTTAAGCAATAAGTCACCTCACGGAGTGCTTGGACACAGCCCTTAGCCGTGGTATGTTGGCCATATGCCACAAACCCGAGGTGCCTTATTGCTATTATAAACGGGTTACCATTGTCATTAAAATACATGTTTTGTCATACCTGTGGTATATGGTCTGATATGTCACGGCTGTCAGCCAATCAGCAGTCAGTGCTCGAACTACCCAGTTTATTATGTTTAATATAGCGTTTGTTAGCTAGCGTTTATTCTGTGGCGGCTGGCCACACACTTTTTGAACAGAGAGAGGATGATAAGTGGCTGGCTCCTATTGGTGATGAGCTGAGAGTATAGACAGGACATAGAGATAGTAAAAAGAACTCAACCCAACCCTACTTAGCTGTGGTCTCCACTGCTCTGTCTGACCGAGCCCCTTTAGGAAGCCCAGTCCTCTCTAACTATCTCACTGTGGCATGGCTAGGCTGTGAGATCAGAGGGTTCCTGATAATGGAAAGGCTCCTTTGGAGATAATCTGCTCTCCCCTGCGGCTATGGGACCAGCTTGTGAGCCATAGAACCACTCTGTCATGTAGACAGAATGCTGTCGTCTCCATGGAAATGAGCCACCAACCAACCAATCAACCAAACCCATGGGCAGCTCCGTTTAAGTGACCGTTTCAGTAGGGGGCTGATCTAGTGCTGTGGCACCACTCATCTGAATCCAGTATAATCTCTCCTTCGCCAAGAGAAAGACAATCAGCTGCAGCATAGGCAGAGGTATTTGCGTTGTTTGGTTGGGAAATGCATGACGGTTGTCTTATCTCTGAAGCTAGTCAGCCTTGAATGTAAAGTGTGCTTTGTTTGTGTGTGGATGCAGCTCGGGCCGCCCCACACGCTTTTTTTCAATCCTTTCTTCCGAGCTACACTTGTTGTCTAAGCTGAGCTGTGTGTGTTTTTTTGCTGCTGTGTTTTGTTTGAAGAAAATCCCAGCTCCCAGCTCTGTGCTTTTAGCCTGTCTGTGTTGTGCATTCCGAGCCAATGTTGTTTGCAGATGAGACTGTGAGGCTGTAATGTTCACTGACAAAGCCAGATGGTGGGTGATTGGGGCAAACATGCAGCTTGGATAATATACAATCACTGGCAGAGGACAGTCAGCAGCCTAGATGGATATTACAAACATGCTTGTAATGGATTTTACATTTTGGGAAGCAGCTCACACGGGCTTATAAAGATTGGAACTCCATAGCCAAGAACAGGATGGAAGTGAAAGGGTTTAAATTCCATGATGGGGCAAGGACATCCATACTCCACACTCTGAGGGAGAGAGCATGCCATAAGGATGCTGTGTGAGATGAGAGGCCACACTAGGGAAGTGAGTCCAAATCAAACAGAAAAATCAGCCGTGGCATATGAAGTATTTTCATAGGAGGCGGGTGGTCCACTTCTGGTATTTGTACAGCACACTGCTAACTCCCCCTCAGCACACTCATCATGTGGTATCGTAAACTTAGTGTATGTGTTGCTGTCAGTGGCCTCTCTGTCTGCTACCGCAGAGCAGGCTGAGACTACAGACTACAGGTTTCTCTGCTCCACGCAGCACCACACATGTTGGGTTAGTAGGGATAGACCCCGGCAATTACCCTAAACTCAGCGCATGGCCAAATGAGTAACCAGATATGCACCACTGAGAAGGAACAGTTTGTTTAAATCAAACCCCATATTTTACCCACGCCAGGCAGGGCCAGCGTCATTAATCGCTCCCCGTGTTTTGTTAAGAGAGACAAGCGGTAATTCGTTCAGACATGGGTTCCGCCTTTGGAGAAAATAAACATGGAGACCACAGTGTAGACCCCCCCCCCCCCCCCCCCCCCAAATAATCAAGCGGTCATCTGTTTGGCTGTTGGTTTTGGCTACCACTGGTATTCCCCACGCTGCGGCACTGGGACCGGCTGGCTCTGACTATCCCCCTAATGGCTGCTCGCTCTAATGTCCCATTCAGACATCCAGAGCAGCACTGCCTGGTATCAGACCAGACCAGAGAGCCTGTTATTCTAGTACTGCTGTGGAGAGGAGGAAGCAGCAGGACTGAGAGACCACTGCTGTTTGCGTTGGGTGGAAATAGAACAGAGGAGGAGCGTAGAGACAGAGTGCCACATCACCCAGGGAGCCCTGAGCACCAGTTGTCATAGGTCAACTATGTTACACAGACACACGTTTCTTTCTTTTTTTTGCTCGATGTTATAGTCTTTGAGATGGTTGGATGCTCTTTTCTTTCTCTACTCAGGATTTCTTCCAGATGTGCAACATTGCTTTCCTCGCCTTATTTTGTCCAGCCTAAGATGGAGGTGGAGGGTTGATCGAGGGATAGACTATGTGTGGATGCAGTGGATGCAGTGTTGTGCTGAGACCCTACAGGAGGCCTAATAGACCAGCTGGAAGTTAGTATAGTGCTGTGCATTAACAGTATTTTTTAGCCCAGGCCCACTGTAACATCAGGCTTATCCTGGAGCAGGTGCGGTCGAGACAGAGGCAGAGGCGACAGGGTCCTCGGAGAGGATGAGCCATCTGTGCCTAAACCCCTTTAAAGCGGTTTAAGAAAAACACTCACAAGTGTGACAGTTTTAGCACAAGCATTTACATACAATCAGAGAGAGAGAGAGAGAGAGAGAGAGAGACTAAAGACTCAAACCTCAGTTTGGTTTGTGTCTTTCCAATCTAGAGGTTTAGGACAACATGCAGATACTACTGTATCATCATTATCATTTAGTAGTTAAGTGTGTTGTTTGTTTCGTCTCAGCTTGCTGTGTGTACCAGTGAGCCAGAAGCTCCTCAAGATTTTTGTAGACCTGTTTAATCTCCTGAATGATCTGGCTGGTTGAAGTCCAATTTCTCCCCTGGCTCCAAATCCCCTATCCGTACAACTGTCACACCTTCTCCTTTTCCGTGCTCAAAACAAATCCATTTTTATCAGTACTTAGAGTAGTAAAGTGAAATGCTACAGCTCACAAGCAATTGTTAACCTTCCCTGGCCTACACTGGCGTAACGCAGTTTGTCTAGTCCGCAAAGGAGTTCACCTCCCCACCCACCACTCACCAAGTATGGTTTACCGATCGCTGTCCATGGTGCTGAAATTGCGACATATCTATGCAGCTGCCTATCGAATTGATGATAGGCGTTCTGTGGTGCCAGGGCATGTAACCTACAGCTTTGCTTTAGCTAAAGGAAAAATGTCTATTGGTAGAACTATTTGGTTGTCATTTTCATATCTTAAGCCTAACATTTCACAAAGCTATACACGGTGTCGCAAGGCTGACATTTAGACTCCTGGCTGGTGGCAATAATGCAATTACTTGTTCAGTACTAAAAGTTGAAATTCAAACATTGCAGAGAGTAAAATTAACATTAACATAAAATGAACATTAACAAAAATATGAACGCAACCTGTAAGTGTTGGTCTAATTTTTCATGAGCTGAAATAAAACATCCCAGAAATTGTCCATACGCACAAAAGCTTAATTATCTCAAATGTGTTTACGTCCCTGTTAATGAGCAACTCTCCTTAGCCAAGATAATCCATCCACCTGACAGGTGTGGCATATGAAGAAGCTGATTAAACAGCATTACACAGGTGCACCTTGTGCTTTGGACAATAAAAGGCCACTCTAAAATGTGCAGTTTTGTCACACAACACAATGCCACAAAACTCATTCTGATTTGCTGGGCTTGGCTCGCCAGTGGGTGGGCCTGGCTCCCAAGTGGGTGGGCCTATGCCTAGACCCATGGCTGCACCCTGCCCTGTCATGTGAAATCCATAGATTAGGGCCTAATGAATTCATTTCAATTGGCTAATATCCTTATATGAACTGTAACTCATTAAAATCATTGAAATTGTAGCATGTTGCGTTGACATTGTTGTTCAGTATAGATACAACAGCATACTAATCAGCAACCAATTGATTTTTTTAAATATTCAACCGTCCAGTATAGACTACATGAACCTGCCATCCTCCTATTCTCTCCCGCTTAGATAGAAAGTTGTTTTGCGTAAAACCAGTCTATTAATGCCAAATAATACAGTCAGTCTTCCCTCAAATCAAAAAAAGATCAAGCTTTATTTACACTAGGTTTGTCACGATACCAGTATCGCAATATTACAATTCCATATTTTCTATGGCAATTTTATTTTTAATTTTTTTTATTAAACTCTATGGGCCAATAAAACCTACTTTATGTAAAATTGTGGGTGCTATAGCTTGCACAATAAACAAATATTACTCTAGGTGACAACATAATGCTGTTTGTTTCTAACATTAGGACATTTTTCCTCAAGAAATATATTCCGCTTCATGTTTTTCCTTGCGATACTGGTATCGTGACAACCCTCATTTATACAGCACATTTCAGACATGGAATGTGTTTCACAGGAAAAAAACAAATAAAACAATCAAAAACAAAACTGAAACATTTACCACACAACAAACCTAAGGATAAATTCAGCAGCTATTTATTGTTGAACACCGCAACTTTTGTCTGTCTAATGGCCTACACAAATGGGCTGCATTCAAGGTAAATTGAATTTCATAAAATGAAATCCAGATTGAGAGATTCCCATGGTATTCTGAAGTCCTTTCCCACGGCCTGTAGATCCAGGTTGCGGCCTACTATATGCCTACTGCCTATTGACAGACCACACAGTCTTTCCTGAGACATTGTGTGTTATGTGTCCATTGCGCTGCACGCAATTTAAACTTAGACTTGAATTATGCACTTTTGAAGACCCCAGTAAGCTCCACTCATTGCACTGGCGCCGTCGTAGCCTTGACCACGGGATTTATTCACCGACATCCCCTTACATTCAATCAGTAAAAAAAACTTTTTGGAGGGTTACTGTCAAAATTATTTACTAAATATAAAAAAAAATAGACATTGATGACAGGTGTCCGGTACGTTAGTGCTGGCCTCTCTACTCTGGTGCTACCATGAGTCTTGACCCAATTCCTCAGGCCCCGTCAGCACAAAGTGTGCGTATGTGTGCGAGTGTGTCAGTGAGCAGACAGAGCTGCATGTGTTGCAGCAGGGAGGCAGCCTACAGCAGCCCCACAGGTCAGGGGCTGGGCCTTGTCTCCATTAGTTTTCTTGACATGACTCCCTGCCCTCTGCTCCTTCTCTCCTCTCCTCTGCCCTATTAACTCCCCCCTCCCTTCTTCCTTTCCTCCCTCCCTCTGAGTGTGTGTCTTTCCTCTTTCCCTCTGAGTGTGTGTCTTTCCTCTTTCCCTCTGAGTGTGTGTCTTTCCACTCTCCCTCTGAGTGTGTGTCTTTCCACTCTCCCTCTAAGTGTGTGTCTTTCCACTCTCCCTCTGAGTGTGTATCTTTGTCTCTTTTTTATCCCCCTTGCGCTCCATGGAAGCACTCTAATTAAGAATGATGGATTGGGTGCTAGGACACACTGGGAATGTATGCTAACCTGATACACCAGCGTATTCTCACCCTTTTTGTGGTTTGTGTGGAGGACATGGGGGATCCCAAATGGAGCGACAGCAGAGGAGGCTTTGAGTGTTTGTCTAGTTAAGCTCTGCATGAGAGCTATTCTAAACATCTGCACCGTAGCCTTCTGACTATGTCATCAGCTTTGACAAGGGAAGAGATTCGTAGCAGCAAAATGGGGGCTTTCTTTCTGTCTTTAATCTCTTCTCTCTGTGTGCCATTTAGAAACGTCACCTCCGTTGAAATGTCCTCAGCTCTGACAAATGAAGATTGGAGCTATTTTCAGTTTTCTGCTGAGATTGACTTATTTTGCACATATGGCAATTAGAGGAGAATTGTGTTTCTCTCGCTCATCTTCAACAGCTGTCACGTCTCCGTCTGCAGTCCTAGCCTAATGGTAAACCACCCCAGGAGCAGCTTAGCACTGGTCACACTGTGAACAGAAGCCTCATGAAGGCTTGGTGTTGATTGCATCAGTGTGTCTGTCTACTGGACAGCTTGTGTCCTTAGGGGGACAGCATTTGAAACCTCGGGCACTTTAAATCACATCTCATGGGGGTGCTATCTATAGAGAAACAGCCAACAAAGGTTTAAGGCCCCCACCCTGGTCTGGTAGATAGGGTTACTGCTAGCCTCTAACATAGGATGATAAACAGTGGGTGTATTTATCATGGAAACTCATATAAACTGTCTGATAGTGTTGTTAAATGAAATGAATAAATGTGCATTCTTCTTATTCTGCTTTTGTCGACTATGAACTGTATTTATTTATATTTACTTTGATTAACCATTTGTTTTGTCTCAGGCGCAATATGTGTCCTGTGTCCTGTGCCCAGGCCCATCCATTAGGCATATGTCAATCTTTTACCTTTAGGAGCTAGGCCTATCTGTTTCCGAGAACATCACACTAAAAACACCATGACGTATATATCCTATGTGAGTCTTGGGGAAATGCAATGTGAGACACCAGTGATGATGTTCAACTGGAAGCAGGAATGCATTAGTGAAGGATGGACCATTGACGAGCTCTAATAACTACATAGGTATACAGGCAGTGGTCTGCAGGCTCTGATCATAACAGTAGAGAACTGGAAGGCTGGGCCTGTAATAACGCCAAGGTAAAATATGTCAAAAAGACATGACAGAAACATGCAACAGTTTATGGACGATCTAGTTCCAACTAACGACATCATAGTTGATTTCGTTTTTTAGCTTAGCTTTGACTACGAAGCTTGCTGTACTAGTATTCTACTGGATAAGAATCTATTTATTTATTTAACAATTTGCATAAAACAGGTGGGAATCTACATCAACATCTGGTCTGGAACCCACAGTCCAATTCAAAGCGAATAGACACAGTTATCTGGGAAGCACTTGACGAAACTCGATCTTGCAGAAAGTATTTATCCTACCCCTTCATGGTTCTGAAAAGCTATGGCGGCAAAACGTCAAAACATTGAATGATGTATGACAACTGGTGGAGAGTTGTCAACCTCCCAATTGTTGCTTTGTTTTGGGGGTGGAGAGGGGAGAACAGTTAGGCTATTTACTGAAATGAGTGGAGAAGAAAAACATGTAGGCTCTTTCAGCTCCCTGTCATGCCACTTGGGATCTGTTGAATGATTTTCATTCAGCCATTTCCTTCCATTGAGAAGTACTCAGTTAGTCACTGAAATATAATATCACATCCACTTAGTGACGTGGGCTCGTTGCAGGTTCATGCTTGAACTGACGCTGGAGAGTACCTTTATTTACATTTCCCGAATCCCCAGAAGAAACGTATCTGACAAACACATCTCTGCTGAGACTTGAAGCTTGAAGATGATGTTTTTTCTCTCTCTTCATTTCTCTGTCCTGTTTTTACCTCGCTTCTCTGTGGCTTGTAAACCATGCTGGCGGTCCTAATGGAGGATGCTTTCCGCCAGGGCAACAAAGCAGTTTTGTTGAAAATGTTAAGGCATTATGCAAGCCTAAATAAATCTGCCACGCTGCTAAAGAAGTACAGCCCGCATAGAGCTCTGTTGTGCCCTGTAGAGAGACTGAAAAGGTCTAGAAGGTATCAGAGAGGCGGGAGGCTTGGTTGGGGAGGCTTGGTTGGTTGGTTGTCTCTCTCCACTGCACCATGATGGGGAACAGGAGTCCGGAGCCTTTATTAGAAGTGGCAGGCGTTGTCTCCAGTCATCTAGATAATTGCGGCGCTGCGTCCGCTCCTGTAATCAATCGAGACAGCTGCCGCTGCTGCGTTCGAGTCCAGTGGGCAAGCGTGTCGTGCTAATTAATGGAATGATAAGGCCAGTGCGCTCAGCTCAGAGCCGCACCGCACATCACAAACAACTTCCGGAGATGTTTTTTTTCTCTCTCTCTCTCTCTCTCTCTCTCTCTGTTTAATTCACCCTTGAAGTTGATAGCTGTTCCTCCCGCTGTATGTCTGTCCACACGTTCCCCAGGGCAACTGCCTTAGTCAGGGGTCAACGGCTGTGAAAGGGGACACATTCCAGGCTGCGGGGGGTGGCCTGTGTGTGTCAGATGAGCCATTAGAACTTGAGCTTTATGTGGAAAGGCTCAAAGATGTCATCCGCCTTTTTTCTTCAGGAAGTCTCAGTGGCACTGACCTCAAACGACCCGAGGGTGTTCATATGGGCCTGGGAGTGATTGGCACGCTGAAGCACGTGGCCACTCTGCAACAAAGCAGTACCGTGGGGGTAAACCCTGCTGGGTTTTGGGGTAGGAAAGGGGGTTGAGGGAATCACAATTTCATTGTGACCAGAGCTTTTTAATGGTTTAGCCACCACTGAAGCACATGGCTTGTACCAGATTTTGGCTAGTCGGCACATACAGGCATCCATATTTAACGCCTGCTAATCTGAATCTGCACCATCCCCTTCAACAGCAATCACATGTGCCACAGGAGACGATGACATATGCCTGTTGCCACATATAGCCATATGGGTTTGAATCCAGAAACAGAGACACTGATTCATACCAGACGGGGCTGCCAGCCCAGCTCTTCCAAATGAACATTAGGTGCTCACAATTGATGTGCAGGCTTTGACAGTAAACGTGTTACAGCTTAACACCCATCCTATTCTGTTGCCATTCGAGTTCTTTTGTCAGCTGCAATGGAAAGAACTAATTGAAACACGCCAGCTGTCCCCACTTTCTAGATATCTTGGCTGCCTCTCCCTGTTCATTTCCCATTAACATCTCTGAGTAATTTCACAAAGCATTGCCTTGGCCTCCCGCTAAATGCCATTCCAAACGCTCCCAGGCAGATGAAATAGTGTGAGGAGGGGAAAACTGACCATCGCAAATTTTGCTGTGATTTGATTATCAACATGACGACTTGCCGCTACTCGACGAGCCAGTCTCCCATTCATTCATTATCCTCCAAAATTATTTAGATCAAATCACTGCCTCTTTTTCTCTTCTTGTTACCCAGAATGCCTCGCAGGCAGGCAGGCCGGCGGCAATGAGGTATTGATTCCAAGACTCCATTTAGTTTTCTGTCTCCTGCCATTATCTGTTTTAGTCATCATCCACAGCCACTCAGTCAGTCGTGAGCTAGAGCTAGCTAGGCCTTGGCGTGCACAGACAGACACTGGAGAGATTAAAAAGAAAAAAGAAAACCAAGAAGCCTGGTTCTACTGAGAAACAGGAGAGTTTCCTATTGAACAGAGCCAAGCTGGAAGGGAGAGCAAGGTGGAGCGTGTCCTACAGTACTGTCTGCATCCTCCAACTTTTTCAGGAGACTCCTCGTTTCATGTATTTACTCGCATCTTTTTTTTTTAGATATCCTCTTTCTGTGAGCATCCCTGACTGTTTATGTTTCGGCCAGGCGATGATGTAATGTGAGCGAACCGCAGCGTTTGCCTTGTCAATGAGAACTGCTGGCGGGCGAGGTGACTGTGGTGGCGCGGGGTGGCTTGGATCTTCTCTCTTTTTCTCTCAGCGCCTGGCTGCAATGGCCTCTGGGCATGTTGCAGATTTTTTGCGTAATCCCAATGTCTAATCTTAAAACTGCATTTGCATGCAGGTTTGTTTCCTCCCGCCCTGGGTTGTACTGGACTGCAGGCCAGTGGTGGCTGTGGTGGCCAGGTTATTCATACAACTCTCTGATTTGCATGATGGATGGTTTTGTGGCAACCCAATTAGGACAGGTTTTAGATCTCTGATCCAGAGGGACTTTGGGTTCGTTTGCAGGTGGCCACATCCCTGGTGTGCCTGAAATAAATAGCAAAGCATTGACAATGGATTCTCTTCCATACTTTGCAAGTCACCCTGCATTTGGGTATCTAGTAAAGTAAACAAAGACATATGCAAAAATAGTAATTATATGCGCACACAGTAGAACTGCTTTGGTTCTCAATGGTCTGTTCTTGTTTCATTCAAATCCTCTCGAATTGTTTATTGTCATACACAACCTCTTATTCCCAACCTATTCTCCCCAAGGGGCAAAATGGTTCATGTGAAGTAGGTCATGCACAACCTGCATTTATTTGACATGTAAAACATCCCAGCCTCATCAACTATCAGTCAATCTACTCAGAGTAACCTAATGGTCTCTGTGAGGAGAAACGGTGTTGTCATGATCATGATGGACCACCTTGTCCTTTATTGATGGCCCGGGTTGCTGGCAGCACAGACCGTCTAGCCTCCCTGTGTCTTTCTGTCAGTGTAGAGGGACAGGATGGAGAGTGAAGAGGAGTGGAGATTCCTGCATCACAAATGGCACCCTATTCCTGGTGGCCAGCTCTCCAGATGTTCCAGGGGCACAGAGGGTCAGATGTGAAGGGTATCAGAGACAGGAGCAACAACACGGGTCACAGAGGTCACACACGTCCCCGATGGACACATCAGTCATCGAGGGGGCGTCCCTTGGCCTGTCGTCAGTCTGGTGTCCCCTCCTCCCTCCCTCCATCCCTCCCTTTATTGCTCCCTCCATTCATCCACCCCCCCCCCCCCCATCCATAATCTCCTCCCTCCATCCCTCCCTTCAGTGCCACACCAGGCACGTGTACATAAGGGCTAAATCCCCAGAGTACACAGGCCACAGGAACGACTTTTAAAAAGATCAATAGTGGCCTGAAATGTCATCTGGTGAACAGTGATGCCAACACTCCCCAAGGGAGTGTCACTGTCAACTCGTGCACTAACTGGGCCTGGGAGGTTCACAGGAGGGCTGTCCTCATCCTGGCTCTATCTCCATCTGTTGCCATGTTGTATCATGCATGACAGGTTGTTTTTGTGGCATTTTTGTTTTTCCTCCCCATTTTCATGGCCTAATTTGAATGACTGTCTATGATGTTTTAGAACAGCTCAACTTTCCTACTGTATAAAGGTGTGGGATTTTCCAGGAAAATAACATGTTGTCCTGAGAGAAAAGGGCAAAGTGAAAACCTGACAGCTGTGATTGACTGTGGAAATACTGTTGACAGTCGCCAGGTTCAGTTGCGAGGAGAGCTGTTAGTTGCTTTGGGCGGTGACAGTGTTACCAGTTGAAATCTTCTTGTAACCGCATTAAGCCCTGTGATGAAACATGTCAGAGAAGACTTCCTGTCACTTGGATACCACCAGGCCTTCTGTTTAGCTTCAGACAGAAAGAAAATCTAGAGTTGTTATGGGATTTGTACATTCTCAGCAATAACAAACAAGGTTTTCCTTTCATTGTTCACTTCTCATGTCTGTTTGTTTGTTGTAGGGGGATTGTGTATATAGCTATGAATTTACAAGGGCATTTCAGAACTTCAAGGCATATGCCCAACACAGTATGAAGCAGATAGAAGCTGAGAGCCATACATTTGAAGTCAGAAGTTTACATACACTTTAGCCAAATACATTAAAACTCAGTTTTTCACAATTCCTGACATTTAATCCCAGGAAAAATGCCCTGTCTTAGGTCAGTTAGGATCACCACTTTATTTTAAGAATGTGAAATGTCAGAATAATAGTAGAGAGAAGATTTATTTCAGCTTTTGCACACACTCAATTAGTATTTGGTAGAATTGCCTTTGAAATGTTTAACTTGGGTCAAACATTTCGGGTAGCCTTCTACAAGCGTCCCACAATAAGTTGTCCCATTCCTCCTGACAGAGCTGGTGTAACTGAGTCAGGTTTGTAGGCCTTGTAGACATGTATTTTCAGTTCTGCCCATACATTTTCTATGGGATTGAGGTCAGGGCTTTGTGATGGCCACTCCAATACTTTGACTTTGTTGTCCTTTAGCCATTTTGCCACAACTTTGGAAGTATGCTTGGGGTCATTGTCCATTTGGAAGATCCATTTGCGACCAAGCTTTAACTTCCTGACTGATGTCTTGAGATCCACATCATTTTCCGACCTCATGATGCCATCTATTTTGTGAAGTGCACTAGCCCCTCCTGCAGCAAAGCACCCCCACAACATGATGCTGCCACCCCCGTGCTTCACGGCTTCGGCTTACAAGCATCCCCCTTTTTCCTCCAAACATAACAATGGTCATTATAGCCAAACAGTTCTATTTTGTTTCATCAGACCAGAGGACATTTCTCCAAAAATTATGATCTTTGTCCCCATGTGCAGTTGCAAACCGTAGTCTGGCTTTTTTATGGCAGTTTTGGAGCAGTGGCTTCTTCCTTCCTGAGCGGCCTTTCAGGTTATGTCGATATAGGACTTGTTTTACTACGCTTTACCTGTTTCCTCCAGCACCTTCACAAGGTCCTTTGCTGTTGTTCTGGGATTGATTTGCACTTTTCGCACCAAAGTATGTTCATCTCTAGGAGACAGAACGCATCTCCTTCCTGAGCAGTATGACGGCTGCGTGGTCCCATGGTTTCTATACTTGCGTACTAATGTTTGTACAAATGAATGTGGTACCTTCAGGCATTTGGAAATTGCTTCCAAGGATGAACCAGACTTTTGGAGGTCTACAATGTTTTTCTGAGGTCTTCACTGATTTCTTTTGATTTTCCCATGATGTCAAGCAAAGAGGCACTGATTTTGAAGGTAGGCCTTGAAATACATCCACAGGTACACCTCCAATTGACTCAAATTATGTCAATTAGCCTATCAGAAGCTTCTAAAGCCATAGCATTTTCTGGAATTTTCCAAGCTGTTTAATTAAAGGCACAGTCAACTTAGTGCATGTAAACTTCTGACCCACTGGAATTGTGATACAGTGAATTATAAGTGAAATAATCTGTCTGTAAACAATTGTCCTAACCGACTTGCCAAAACTATAGTTTGTTAACAAGAAATGTATGGAGTGGTTGAAAAACAAGTTTTAATGACACCAACCTAAGTGTATGTAAACTTCTGACTTCAACTATGTATGATAGTATACCATTTTAGCAACAGCCCCTAGGCAGACCAGACAGTAGTAGGGGTTGTTATCTTCTTGCTCCTACTTGAGACGCAGATGTCTCAAGTAGGCACCTGGAAATGCAAATGCGCTACGCTAAATGCTAAATGTACTCGTTAAAACTCAAACGTTCATCAAAATACACATGCAGGGTATTGAATTAAAGCTACACTCGTTGTGAATCTAGCCAACAAGTCAGATTTTTAAAATGCTTTTCGGCGAAAGCATGAGAAGCTATTATCTGATAGCATGCAACACCCCAAAATGCCTGAATGCGACGTAAACAAAGATTTAGCGTAGCCGGCGCTACACAAAACGCAGAAATAAAATATAAAACATTCATTACCTTTGACGAGCTTCTTTCTTGGCACTCCTATATACTCCTATATACTCCTATATGCCATAAACATCACTATTGGGTCTTTTTTTCGATTAAATCGGTCCATATATACCCAAAATAGCCATCTATGGAAGCTGTGTAAATCAGAAAAAAACATTGTTTTAACACGCAGCGTCATTTTTTTAAATTAAAAAAGTCGACGATAAACTTTCACAAAACACTTCGAAATACTTTTGTAATCCAACTTTAGGTATTAGTAAACGTTTATAATCTATCAAAATGATTACAGGGCGATGTGTATTCAATAGCTCCTCGTCTTCAAATCAATGGCTGAAAATGTGCACTTCAAAACATCCTGGCGGAGACCGGAAGAAATGGAATCCAGTTAGTTGGATTTACCAACAAAAAACTCCCCGGATAATGACGACAATGGCGACATCGTGTGGAATCTGTAGGAATTGCATGCAGGTCCATAATTAATTTTGTGCCTTTTTAACAATCCATGAAAGTGACGCATGGATATTATTTTTAGCTTTCAGTGAGCAGTTTTTCTTGCGCTTTTCGATGAAACACACGATCTGTTATAGTCACAGCCGTGATTTAACCAGTTTTAGAAACGTCAGAGTGTTTTCTATCCACACATACTAATCATATGCATATACTATATTCCTGGCATGAGTAGCAGGACGCTGAAAAGTTGCGCGATTTTTAACAGAATGTTCGAAAAAGGAGGGGGTAGGATGAAGAGGTTATGTCACCATCTTGCCTTAAACATTGATTTTGAATCAGATCCTGGTGCCCTTCATTAGAATGAGAAGGTAAATGGCAGCCCTGGCTGTGTGTATGCTTGCGTGGGAGCATGGTTGTGTGTATCTGTGTGTGTGCATGCATGTGTGAAGTGGACTCCCCCCCCCCCCCCCCCTCGGCCTGGTCTAGTCTGGCGAACCGTTTTAATGAGGAGATTGAGAGTCTCCCCCCGCCTCCATTACAACCCATTATAATCATCATTAAGATAACCCACCACCACTCATTGTGTTCTCAGTGTCACAGCTTCAGCCGTCCTAGTGGCTCAACTCTGGTAGCAACACTGCTGCCTTCAGTTCCTCCACAATGTGTCTAGGAAAGAGAGGGGTTTCCACGGCAACATCAGTGAAGGGTGACATTTCAACAGAGAATTATTTGCCTTTCACTCTCTCTCTCTCTCTCCCTCTCTCTCTGAGACAAGGCCCCCACCCAGACAAGGCATCATATTCCAAACTCTTTTTTTATAATAAAGCCGTATTATTATAACCAGACCTGAATTCATTAGGAAAGTCGTGACACCTTTGCCTCCCCCGTTGCTCCTGTAAAGTTGAAGGGGGAACGTGTTTAAAATCGCCATACAGCATTTTATTACCTTTTATGGGCGTTTGAATCCTTGGACGATTAAGCGGATTCTAATAAGCCCTGGATATTCTATTAGGAGTCTATCTGCTCTGAGGCTCTGAGCTGAGAGGAGCTGAGCTCTCACTGGCTGCTAAAGGCTGGAGACTAGCTCTCCCTGGCTGCTAAAGGCTGGAGACTAGCTCTCACTGGATGCTGAAGGCTGGAGACTAGCTCTCACTGGATGCTGAAGGCTGGAGACTAGCTCTCACTGGATGCTGAAGGCTGGAGGCTAGCTCTCACTGGCTGCTAAAGGCTGGAGGCTAGCTCTCACTGGCTGCTAAAGGCTGGAGGCTAGCTCTCACTGGCTGCTAAAGGCTGGAAGCTAGCTCTCACTGGCTGCTAAAGGCTGGAAGCTAGCTCTCACTGGCTGCTAAAGGCTGGAGGCTAGCTCTCACTGGCTGCTAAAGGCTGGAGGCTAACTCTCACTGGCTGCTAAAGGCTGGAGGCTAACTCTCACTGACTGCTAAAGGCTGGAGGCTAGCTCTCACTGGCTGCTAAAGGCTGGAGGCTAGCTCTCACTGGCTGCTAAAGGCTGGAGGCTAACTCTCACTGACTTCTAAAGGCTGGAGGCTAACTCTCACTGACTGCTAAAGGCTGGAGTCTAGCTCTCACTGGCTGCTAAAGGCTGGAGGCTAGCTCTCACTGGCTGCTAAAGGCTGGAGGCTAACTCTCACTGGCTGCTAAAGGCTGGAGGCTAACTCACTGGCTGCTAAAGGCTGGAGGCTAGCTCCCACTGGCTGCTAAAGGCTGGAGGCTAGCTCTCACTGACTGCTAAAGGCTGGAGGCTAACTCTCACTGGCTGCTAAAAGCTGGAGGCTAACTTTCACTGGCTGCTAAAGGCTGGAGGCTAACTCTCACTGGCTGCTAAAGGCTGGAGGCTAGCTCTCACTGGCTGCTAAAGGCTGGAGGCTAACTTTCACTGGCTGCTAAAGGCTGGAGGCTAACTCTCACTGGCTGCTTGCTGCAGGGCTGTGCTGCGCCCATGGAGCTGTTTAATTGAGGCTCTAGTAAGCCTTCTTGAATCCGCTGCATTAGAAGCAGAGATTAGAGATGCTTAAAGGTCCATTCTCTCCTTGGCTCTTCTCTCCCTCTATCTTGATCTGTCACTCTCAATTTGCTCCTTTCATATTTGTTCTGTGATATTTCTATATTCAGAGGGATTCCACTTGCTCCTTGCTGCTTTGCTAATTTGAAACGTATATTTTAGGTTTACCGCTGCTACCACTGTCTTGTTTAGTAATATTGTATCCACCCTGCGCGTTTAAATGTAGCTAGCTGACTGTGGTGAAATATGCCATTATCACTACTACCACTTGTTCTGTCATCCACCATTTTCTCCAGCAGTGCTTTTTTGTCAGTAGATTCCGATTAAATTCTCCTTGAGCTGTATATTTCTTTTTGTGGTATTAGTTATTTCGTAGAAACATTATAACCCATTAAAATGTTGTGCTCTCGGTACTGATCAGGGCAGTTCTATGGAATGCTCTTCATTATAAAAGCTCCTTGTCTTCCCAGGCACCCAGATGAATTGGCTGTGATGAAGTGGCTGGCTGGGTTCAAAGTGCTTGGCTACAGCTTTAGAAATCCCTTGAAAGATCTGGGGGAGGGAGAAGCAAAAAGTCCATGATAAGGGGCAATGATCTCTTTTCACAGCACAATTGAAACATAATTATTTCATGCCCGATTGTGTGCTCAGCAAAGCCCTGAATAGGAGCGGCATTTAACTTTAATTAGGTGTGATTTATTCATACTGACTGGATCGCTCGCAGAAATTTGATCATCTGATTATAGTCAAGCATGAAAATGACCTGATTAAACACTTCATGAAACGGGGAAAGAAACGGGGAACCTTGGGTAGAAGAAGTGAAGAGGCAGTAAGGTGAGGGAGAGAGTCGCAGGGGAGGCAGCTATTGGCTTAGCTCTGTCTTCTGGACCTACATACCACACATAGTTCTCCATAACTGTTAAACAGACATTTCTCCAAGCTTTTTCCTTTCACCAGGCAATGGTGAACCGTACTAAGAAATGGGTTGAATTCTAATAAGGGGAACATTTTCAATTGTTATGGTGGATGCTTACCAACACGTTTGTTGTTTATTTGTCTATGCAGGTGTGTCAACGAATGAGAATCCCGAGTCCAAGACTGTCAGCTCGGCCAAAGTCTCTGGGCTCCAGCGTAGCCAGGAGCAGAGTAACGAGGTGTCCTTCGCCCCGCCCGTGTCCAGCCCCACCCCGGCCTCCCCGCCTTCGGGCTCCCCTGCCCCTGCTGCCACTGCGGCAGGCCCCCCTCAGCCCCTCCCCAAGGCGCAGCTCACCTCCCCGCCCCCCCTCCTCATCAAGAGAGAGTCAGATCGGGTGCCGCCCATCCCCAGATTCCCCACCCCTCCCCTGCTGAGGGCCCAGCCCCACCCTCTCCAGGAGCACCGGGTCCCCGTCTCGCTCCCTCCCCCCCAGCACCAACACCACGCCAGGCCTCTCATCAGCCACCAAGTGCACCAGCATCACCCGCTGCATTACAACAGCCTGCACGACATCAGGTACAGTAGGACACCATCTGATCCATATGCTCTGAATCTGTTTAGTTATGTCTGATCCGTATGCTCTGGGTCTGTTTACTTATGTCTGATCCGTATGCTCCGAGTCTGTTTAGTTATGTCTGATCTGTATGCTCTGGGTCTGTTTAGTAATGTCAGATCATTATGCTCTGGGTCTGTTTAGTTATGCCTAGCATTCTTCTTATGCTTTATGCCATGTGTCAAACTCATTCCACAGAGGCCTAGTAGCTGCGGGTTTCTGCTCCACCCTTGTACTTGATTGATGAATTAAGAATTAGAATTAGAAAGGTTGTCTTGGTCTTGATTGAAAGGAAAACCCGCAGACACTAGGCCCTCCGTGGAATGACTTTGACACCCCTGCTTTATGCCTTGCTGATATGATATAATTAAGCAATAAGGCACGAGGGGGTGTGGTATATGACCAATATACCACGGCTAAGGGCTGTTCTTAGGCACGAAGCATCGCGGACACAGCCCTTAGCCGTGGTATATTGTTCATATACCACAAACCCCCGAGGTACCTTATTGCTATTATAAAATGGTTATCAACGTAATTAGAACAGTAAAAATAAATGTTTTTTCATACCCGTGGTATATGGTCTGATATACCACGGCTGTCAGCCAATCATCATTCATGGCTCGAACCACCCAGTTTACAATATGATACAATTCCTTTTATATTGTCTACTCAAGTGGAAATTCAGGTCAGCACATCACATTATATACACATATTCTCAGCATTTACAGATGCAGCTTCCAGTCATGTAATAAACCAACACAAATTCACTGAATACACAATCTATAACTCATTGCTGACAAGGTTTTTCTCTCTCTGTCTTCTCTAACATTACATTCACAGCGGCGGCAGTGCAGGCCTCCCCAAACACCACCACCTGCCCCCCTCTCCCCACCACCTGAGTGGCCTCCCCTCCTCCACCCCGGCCCTGCCCCTGTCCATAGCCAACCTTTCGACCTCGCACTATTCCTCCCTGCGAAGCCCGGCCCATCGCCATCCGGCCATGTTCGCAACCCCCGCCACACTTCCGCCACCTCCGACCTTACCCACCAACAGCCTTGTGGTCCCTGGGCACCCCGCTGGCACCCCCTACCCAGGTAACACTGCCCTCCTGACCGCTCTGGCATCAAGGCTAGTCTGTCTCTAACATTAAGTAGCAATTCAGCCAAAGGAACAATCTTATATTGTGATTTCCAAGTCAATTGTTGCAGAAATAAATGTAAACCCAACTGTACAGTACAAGCTTCCAAGTACAGAGGGAATAAATGAAGTGATTTATGTAACATTAAGTAGACGTTAACATGCCAGGTTACATGGTTCTGTAACAAGCGCTGTAACCATTCAATTCTAATTGGATGATGTGGTAAGTGAACTCATTTATTACAATTTCACATGCACCAACAGAGGGAACAATGGTTAGATAGAAGACTATTAAATAATCCCATTACAAATTATAAAGGGTTCTGAAACATATTGATGCCCCTCCATGTTACTTCAACAGTGGTAGAGATTTCTAAACCCAAACAATATTAGCCTGCATTTGTCGACACGGCACCCCTTTGTTAGTTCTGTTTTAGTCGTCTGGGTTTGGAGGGAAATGCCAGAGGATCTTTTCACCCACCTCCACACTGCATGCGGTCAACTAACTGTTCTCTTATGCCAGGTCAGGGGGAGGTCACGTTAGATAAGACTTGAGCGAAATGACGTAAGACTTTCATATTAAAGCTGCCCTTTTGTTCTTCTACTGTGTAAATGCTGTAATGTTTACATTGTATTGAAATATGTCAAATGTAGACAAATTGTATCTTTATATGACTTTGTCTCTGAATAAGCTAAATGATTGTTTGTTGTCAATTATTCTTTATTGATACTATTTCAATGTTTATTGTACTGTAATAGACGATTAAAGTAATAGCACTAGGAGTAGCTAGAATTTGTAGCATTGACATCTAAGACAGAGTGGAGGGAGAGTCTCTTGTGTTTTCTGCTGAGGTGACTCTTGGTTCTCTCTTGTCTTTAGATACCAGCCTGTTGATATCATTCAACCAACCAATCATGTATTGCCAGCCTCATTCGGGGATTCTGATTGGCACATTGTCACAGGCAACTCTCTTACCGCCACCAATGAGTCCTCACGTAGAAAACCCTCACAGCATGAGCTGGAGAAACAGAGAATGCCAGGTGACTATTCTTTCTTCTCTTCTACCCGTTGTTAAAACTGACTGGCGTCCGTGCCTTTCTTGTGTCTCCCTTTCCCCCCCCTTTTCTCGCTCTCCTTTCTTACAGAGCATGACCTCCTGCGGCAGGAGCTGAATAACCGCTTCCTGGTTCAGAGTTCAGAGGGGCGGAGCCGGGGGCCGTCCTCCGCGGGGTCCCCGCTGGCCCCTGTGTCACTCCTGAGGGGAGCGTTTCACCAACACCAGCACATGCATCAGCACCAACACACCCACCAGCACACCTTCACGCCCTTCCCGCCCAGTCTGCCCCCGGCCGCCATCATTACTCCGCCCACCGCACCCCCCATGGTGCGAACCCCAGCCAGAAATGTGAGGATAAGTAAAGCTCCCATATACAGTACCTCAACCCCCCCCTATTCCTTGTCCCCCAAATCTCCAAACGACTCCCCTGGTCGCCCTCCTCCAGTACCACCCCCCCCCCCCCCCCCCCCCCCCCCCCCCCCGACTGATAGGGCCAGAGCCTACCCTCCTTCCCCACCCAACATGTTACAGTGACACTGTAACAGTGTGTTTTTACTGAGGGCTGAGAAATAGGAGGCAGGGGCATAATCCTCACTACAACCCCATAATGAGTAGTCTCCCCTCCAACAGTACACATGTTTGTAGTGGTTCATCCTCAATGCTGAAACCAGACCTAACTCACAGACTGCTGCTACATATAATACTAGACGTTATGCTTTGGGACCAGAGTTTTACATGTGGATTAGCCTGTATAGATGGCCCCAAGCTTCATTGCTTTACAATGCACAGAGGCTCACAATATGCCCCTTTTCCTTTCCACCACAAGGAAGCTTGCAGAAGCCATGCCGTTCAATGTACGTCAGTACAGTTGATTCAATTTATTCATCATTCTCTCTCTGAACATGACATACATTTTGCCATTTCCATTTTTTTGCCCTGGAACAAAGGAGACCGATTGAAGGGAGTGTTTTCATTGTTTTCATATGGATGTGTTTTAAATGTTTTTGAATGTTCTGATTTCCCTGCACCGCAACAGAAACAAAAAGGGCCTTCCAACAGATGTGTGGCGTGACTGCGGTGCACTGGGGGCTTATGCTCAGCAATGACAAATTCAAAGCCTGTGGTTACACTCAATGACTTCATTCCAGATGAAAGGGAGTGACGTCATTCGGACTGTTTTGATAATGCATAATTGCTTCCGTGCCTTTTCAACCGCCATCAGGCAAGGCACCGGCATCGAGTCAGCCAAGGGCAAAACATTGGCAGCTCTAGATCGGAAAAATTTTCCCCGGAAAAGTTCTGAGTATTCATCCATCAATCATTTGGAATGCATGTAGCAATCTGAGAAACCCATTCAGACAGGACTCGCATTTGTGCCCTTTCAACATTAGCCTAATAGATACAATCCATCATGTCATGACCCCTGATTAAGAGTCTAGGGCCCATTTAGAGCACTGGGAGCTATTTGCTTTGTGGAATCTAACATGTCATAAACCCCAGGAAAAAGGCTTAGCTTATTTACAGTACATTACACAGCGATGTGAGAAGCAGTCAGGGAGACTGTTTAGTTTAGATTGTGTCTCTTAGTCAAAAAGCATGTGTAGGCTGCTGTTATCCTCCTCTGTCTGCAGCTGAGCCCTCCATTCCTCCAAATGTCAGCCGGACATTATTTATATGCATTGATATGCACTCTGTTTGAAGAGGAAAAGAACTGGAGTTATTTTGTCCGCTTGCTAATAGTGGTATTGTGTGGTGTGTGTGTGTGTGTGTGTGTGGCTGTGTGCGTTCACATCTGTATGTTGTGGCCGATGCATTGTTGTCACAATGGAATTTTAAGGCTGTTAATGTATTATGTTTCATTGAGACGGTTTTTACTTAACCCGTGTTGTTTTCTCTCTCTCTCTCTCTCTCTCTCTCCCTTCCCTCCAGTAGCATCGCTATTTCACTTCCATTTGACTGTTTAGAGAGGCACGAGTCATGTTGATGTTGTGGTTGTGTTTAGTGTTGGTCATGAAGTGTGCAGTTGGATCGCATTGGCCCAGCTGTGCTCACTTTGGAGTGCTCCATGTCATTCCAGCTACGTAACAGCCCTTGGCTAATAGCTGTAATTAATGAAATGATGAATCCTCTGTTTTTGTTTATTGTTCTACACCCTCAAGCAGGTGGCCTTGCCAAATGGCAACAGCGAGTGTCTATTTTCCCCTCTGTCTTCTTAGGGAAAAGGAACATCCTTAATTGTTTAAAGATGAATTATTGAGCTTTAATTATCCAAAGCTGTTTACAATAAACCTCTGACAGGGCCCCGTAAATTACAAAGAAGGAGTTTTATAGACAGCCATAAAGCCACCAGCGAGTGTTGCTCCCCCGGTGTAAAACATTAAACAGACCCGTGCTTCAGAAGGGGGGGGGGGAAGGGGAGCTGACCGGTTGAATGTGCTCGGAAGCTGCATCAGCATTTCCACTCAATAGGGTGTCTGTGTTTGATTTGGGCCAATTATCGCCCGCAAACACAAACACGCTGCCCGCCGCTGTGGCCGTTCTCTGCGGCTGGATGTTGAATGGCCCCGCTTCACTGGGAGGCCCAGCCCAGTTAGAGAGAGGAGCTGTGCCGAGTGTGTTGAGCGAGAAAAACCGCCTCCTTTCCCGTTTGTGTCGCAGGAGGGAGGCACACATACACACACACACACACACATTTCACTGATTCATGTGCAACCCATTTTTCTTTTTTATGTAAACCCAAACCAGCGGTGGCTTGCCAAGAAGGCTTTGTCAAAACACTTCCAAAAGTACATGCAAATGGTTTGTGTATTTACGGAATAGTAATAAGTTACTGTCCGTTGCAATTAGCCAGTTTCAAAATAGAGGAGCAGTATTGGCTTACATGAAGACATACATAATCTGATGCTGCATATGAGGCTATAGTCTTTCTGTTGAAATCCAAATGTCATTATTCTATTAGTCATAGGGTATGCTTCGGAAAAATGTTTCATTATATTCAACCATTTGAGGCTTCCAAAGTTATTTCAGTCTCATGCTGTACATGTCCAAAACGAGCTCTCTTGCATGGAAAACATAGTCTGCCCAATTCAATTTCCCCTATAAAAGACTTACTGTTCTTATACCCACAGTTATTTGATCTTACGCATAGAATATTGACATGTCTCTGCGATTTTCTTTCAAGTCTCTCTTTTGTCTCACACACTAAATTGACAACCCCCCTGTTAGTATATGTTTCTCTGTGTGCTCCGTTTCGATAACAGAGATCATTGTAAAAACCCTACATCTGTCACAGCCAATTAGATGAACATTTCTCCAAATGTTCCACCCAATAAGAATCATTACTCAATCTTCTCGTTTTACACTGGGGCCTTTTTGTAAGGTAAGGAGAGCTCCCCCCACCCAAGTATAGTACTGTATCTACACCTAATTCGATGGCTATTTTTCTGTGGTGCAGACGAATTGGAAAATCATGTCTCCCTAATCGTGGTAGTCCAGTTGATTAGTCATATCGCTGATGATTTTAACGCCATCTCCGTCTGCCGTTCGGCCGGCCAACCGCATGCTAAATGAGTCAAACTCATTACCCCAGAATGCTCAGTGTTTTCTTTAAGCCAGCTGCTGTCAAACGTGGGCTTATGATCTGACTGCTGTTGTTCTGAACTTCCTCTCTCCTGTGTTGTTGTATCACTGAATAGGTGTAATGAGTCCAAATTGTGTTTCACTGTATTCCTTTGATGGTCTTTGGTTCGTAGATGCAGACTTCCTGTTATTGTCATTGGTCAGTTTGGCATCACTGACGTATTACTGTCTTTTCCTTCTTTTTTTGCAGTTCGACAAATACGCTCCAAAACTGGACAGTCCATTCATTAGACATTCAAATGTAAGTAACCCTATTTATTCCTCTCCACCTCCATCACCATGCCCTCAGTATGTTTTCTATCAAATCTTTACTGTGGTTAGGTAGTTAGGTCATTTCTTCTGCTGCACGTGTTGAAGTATGTGTGGGGGTCGTCTCTATGTGTCTTGTTGTAATCTGTTTTAAGAGGTGGTTTTGTGTCTCCCCCATGTAGTTCTTCCCCTCCTACCCCCCCACAATGCCAGGCATGCCCCCGCTGCTCCCCCACTCAGGACCCTTCAGCTCACTGCAAGGAGCCTTCCAGCCCAAGGTTAGCCCCACAGACCTACACACACATGTATTGCAGACGCACACACATACAAAATACAGCACCTGCTTTTACTCATCCGCTCATCCATTGTGCGCACCCAGACATACACATGTATCCGCATTCGTTCCCTCACCCACACAGGACAAAAAAAACATACGCACAAATAAACCAGCACCCGGTTTTTCACAAACACACCCGCACTGGCAACTTACCATTCTCTCGATGTCTCACCCAAGAAATGAGGATAGAATCAGGGGGTCTGAATAGCACCAAAGCCTTACTTTTCATTCTGTGTACAGGGCAGCAGACAGCTGCGTTTGAATTGAACCGGCCTGATAAATCTGCTCCTGCTTCTTTTTTCCCAATAATGGACTATGCAAACAAGGCCTGTCTCTAAGCTGGCTGGGCCTGAGCCGCCAGCCACCGCGCCACGCTGCACTGTGCAGGGGGAGATAAGCAGCAGCCGCGTGTGTGTGTGTGTGTGTGTGTGTGTGTGTGTGTGTGTGTGTGTCGATCAGGGCCTGGCAGGCGCCCAATAGGCTCTGACCCTGTTGTAAGCCACCAATCAAAGCTGGCCTAAATCCCCTGGTCTTATTCCCCACAGGCTCTATTATGGAGGCCTTTTGTTGGCTGCCTCCAGATGGTTAGAGTGCAGTACAGTTAGCCCCCTCCATCCCTCCATTCACCACCTAAATCCCTACCCCCCCCCCCATCCGCTGGGCACCACTGAGCAGCAGGAGAGGGGTTGAAGGATAGAGGGGTTGAAGGGTGGTCTGGTGCTAGTGGTGGTCAGAGTACAGTACACCACCTTAATCCCCCCACTGAGGAGGTAGAAGGGTGACGGATGGAAGGTGTGGTGCTAGGGTTACAGGGATCACCTAGTACTCTGGGATGGATTACGATGGCGGATCTAGGCATTCTGGTTCTTCTAGACCTCAAAGATATCCTTTGCAGTCTGTTTCTGACACTGCACCGGAGCCCTTAAAGGAGTGCTAGCCATTGACGTCACGCACAGTTTCTAGCTGCAGAGACTCTTTGCCGTGAATCAATGCAGAAGAGCCAATGTTTTTGAGTGTGAACTGGTTTGCCCATGTTATGCTTCAGTCTGTGCAAAGTCCATATTTCCCACCATCTTTGTAACACTTTTGCTTTGCCTCTTTCTCTCCTCCATATCCCGCTCTCGTTCTATCTCTTTATCGTTTGTTTTAGTCCTCCAACCCCATAGACGTAGCCTCCCGCCCGGGGGCAGTACCTCACACACTCCTACAGAAGGACCCACGGGTTAGTAGACACAGGCCCCGGTTGTCCCTCGAAAGCACCAAGCACACACTTTTCTGTCAACAATAGAGATTCATTCAATTGATTTGGTTGTTGTTGATTGTTATGTCTGTGGGTTCATAATGGTTCAGTTTTTTTCTTATCTCGACGCAGGTATCAGATCCTTTCAGGACATCAGTCAGAGTAAGAGATGGTTTCATTTTCCTTTCATGCACTGTCAAATCAAGTACAGTACCATTGTGTCATAGCATTGAGTAAATTCTACAGTACCATCGTGTCATAGCATTGAGTAAATTCTACAGTACCATTGTGTCATAGCATTGAGTAAATTCTACAGTACCATCGTGTCATAGCATTGAGTAAATTCTACAGTACCATCGTGTCATAGCATTGAGTAAATTCTACAGAACCATAGTGTCATAGCATTGAGTAAATTCTACAGTACCATCGTGTCATAGCATTGAGTAAATTCTACAGTACCATCGTGTCATAGCATTGAGTAAATTCTACAGAACCATAGTGTCATAGCATTGAGTAAATTCTACAGTACCATCGTGTCATAGCATTGAGTAAATTCTACAGTACCATCGTGTCATAGCATTGAGTAAATTCTACAGTACCATCGTGTCATAGCATTGAGTAAATTCTACAGAACCATTGTGTCATAGCATTGAGTAAATTCTACAGTACCATCGTGTCATAGCATTGAGTAAATTCTACAGTACCATTGTGTCAAAGCATTGAGTAAATTCTACAGTACCATTGTGTCATAGCATTGAGGGTTTGGGTCTGACCTCGAGTCTTTTGCGTATTTCCAGAAACCTGGCAAGTGGTGTGCGGTGCACGTCCAGATCGCCTGGCAGATCTACCACCATCAGCAGAAGATGAAGGTGGGCCAGCTGTCTGTGTGTGTGTGTGTGTGTGTGTGTGTGTGTGTGTGTGTGTGTGTGTGTGTGTTTCTGTGTGTGTTTCTGTGTGTGTTTCTGTGTGTGTTTCTGTGTGTGTTTCTGTGTTTTCCTTTCCAGAGGATTCCTATTTTTCTGTATCTAGTTAAGCAGCGGACATTTTGGTTATGGCTTGGAAAACTCCTGTTGTCTCTGTCATGGTGTCACTGTCATAGGCACCCCGTCCTCATGGGGTTTAGTAGGCCTAATCAGCTTACCCTGGTGTTGTTATGACACAGTATGTGTTGGGGATCTAGTGGCATTATATATGTTGTCACCCCTGTCTGATCTCACACAGTGATTATAGTACTGATTATAGCAGATTACAAGTCCCTCCTTGAGCTATGACAGTGCTGGCATCAATTATTGTTAATTACTTACACATCCAAACACTGACAGTTCCTCTGTTTCTTTTCTTCCTCCTCTTACCTTTTCTTTATCTTTTTTTATTTCACCTCCTTTGTGTTCTGTCTCTCTCTCTCTCTCTCTCTCTCTCTCTCTCTCTCTCTCTCTCTGTCTCTCTCTCTCTCTCTCTCTCTCTCTCTCTGTCTCTCTCTGTCTCTCTCTCTCTCTCTCTCTCTCTCTCTCTCTCTCTCTCTCTCTCTCTCTCTCTCTCTCTCTCTCTCTCTCTCTCTGTCTCTCTCTCTCTCTCTCTGTCTCTCTCTCTCTCTCTCTCTCTCTCTCTCCCTCTCTCTCTCTCTCTCTCTCTCTGTCTCTCTCTCTCTCTCTCTGTCTCTCTCTCTCTCTCTCTGTCTCTCTCTCTCTGTCTCTCTCTCTCTCTCTCTGTCTCTCTCTCTCTCTCTCTCTCTCTCTGTCTCTCTCTCTCTCTCTCTGTCTCTCTCTCTCTCTCTCTCTGTCTCTCTCTCTCTCTCTCTCTGTCTCTCTCTCTCTCTCTCTCTGTCTCTCTCTGTCTCTCTCTCTCTCTCTCTCTGTCTCTCTCTCTCTGTCTCTCTCTCTCTCTCTCTGTCTCTCTCTCTCTCTCTCTGTCTCTCTCTCTCTCTCTCTGTCTCTCTCTCTCTCTCTCTGTCTCTCTCTCTCTCTCTCTCTCTCTCTGTCTCTCTCTCTCTCTCTCTGTCTCTCTCTCTCTCTCTCTCTGTCTCTCTCTCTCTCTCTCTGTCTCTCTCTCTCTCTCTCTCTCTCTGTCTCTCTCTCTCTCTCTCTCTCTCTCTCTCTGTCTCTCTCTCTCTCTCTCTCTCTCTGTCTCTCTCTCTCTGTCTCTCTCTCTCTCTCTCTCTCTCTGTCTCTCTCTCTCTCTCTCTCTGTCTCTCTCTCTCTGTCTCTCTCTCTCTCTCTCTCTCTCTCTCTCTCTCTCTCTCTCTCCCCCTCGGCCCCCCTACCCCCCTCCCTCTTGCTAACAGCAGATGCAGGTAGACCCTCACAAACTGGACATGAATGGAAAGCTGGACCTGTTCAGCCGTCCCCCCGCCCCAGGGGTGTTTCCTGGGTTCCCCTACACCCACGACCTGGCACGACCCATGTTCTCCTCCACAGGTCAGTATAGGGTTCATCGTCAGCCACCCAGCACAGGGCACAGAAGGATTATTTTTGTGGACGGAGGGGGGAGGGTACAGACCATTTTGTGGGGATCACGCTACAGACGTGCTGCGGCACCCTCAGCACCCCTACTTCTGTTCTCCTTTACCCACAGCTGACCCCTTGCTCTGGCCAAACGCTACGCCACGCCCGCCGACGTTAATTTCTTTCACATGGGTCAAGTGGCATTTTGAAACTTCGTCATTGGCTTGCTTACTCCGATTGGTTAGAGACGATCCGACCGCTGATGACTTTGTTTTGTACAACACCCCTCATTTGGACGTCACCATAAACGACTTCAACGTCTCAGACTGAAGTATGTAGAGAGCATAGAGCAGCGGAAGAACTCACTTTGAGTCGCCAGGCAACAGCTGACTCTAGTTGAAGTGCTGTTGTTGTAAGTGTTGTTCCAGACTGTGTCAGATGTGGACATGAATATGGATGTTTCTCTATGTGTGTCTCTCAAATAGCACCCTATTCCCTACATAGTGCACTGCTTTTGACCAGGGCTGGGTGCCATTTGGAACACAATCAGTGTGATAATTGACTGGTAGAACCTGCCTTGAAGGGCAACATGGAGGCGGGTGCCCTTTAGCTTGTAATTATGCAGTATTGTATCATCGTGTATGGGCTTGTAATTGGCTCGTTCATTAACCATTCATGATATATGGGTGAAGAGCGTTTTGTAAGAGAGGTCAACGTCTGTTCATAACAAAGCGCCCCCATCCACACACACACACACGCTCACGTGAAACTATTGAATGTTATGGTAATTTCTATCAAGCCTTTCTCAACCAGCCACAATGAAAAATCAGATATCCTTCACTGTATTTGTGGTGGTTTGAATGTTTATCTAATTAGCATTGCTACTGTAAAATATTGATTATTTTCCACATTTAAAAGATCAGTATTAGCCATTCTTCTTCAGTCTGGAGCATGTCAGAGGTCACAGGGTTAAAGGTCACCATAGAGCTGACTCAGGGTGGTTTGTTTGGGGGCGCTCTCCTCTCAGACCTACCTCTGCAAGGATGCCTAGTTAGAGGTTGGGACAGATGGCTGCTGTCACGCTACTAAATGAGTGGACACACTGAGGTAACATGGTCTCTCACCCTCTCTCTCCTCCCATAGGTTCTGGCCATCCGGCCGCCTCCCCGTACGGCCCCTCCCCCCACCACAGTGGCTTCCTGCCTCCCAGCCACTTGGCAGGTAAGTGTAAGTAGCACCACATTTTACAGTCACTTTTTTCCTTTTTCCTCTCTCACAGGGTTGCACTCGTTTTGAGAATACTTCTACAGTCACTAGGGCATAGGGTTGCGAAGGGAGGGTATATTACTGGTAACTTTCTAAGTTTACCAGTAAACGACCAATGTTTTGGTAACTTTTAAGTTTCGGGGGGAATTTTATCATATGATATCTGGTTGCCTTTTTGGGTACTGGAATTATCTCTGGCCCTTTGTGTGGCCTTATTGCATTTAGAAATATGTAAAATAATCAAATAAGATGAAAGAAAATGTATTAATAGAATGACAACGCTGTAAATCTTTTTTTTAAAGATTTATTCAAATAGCAATGGGTACGCAACAATGGGTATGAATCTTTGTGATGTGCAATTCAGTCATCATACCCTGTTTGAATGAACTTTTCTAAAGGCTTTCCCAGTTAAATGTTGACTGCAAAGTGAATGATATCCTGATGATTTGTATCAATCACGGGGCATTTGTTTTTGCAAACTCTGCCATCACATGTAGCCTACACTGTACGTTACAAAGACATTGTCTCTTGCTAGGCACGCAATTACATTTCAGTCATTTAGAAGAGACCCTTATCCAGAGCTAGTTACAAGAGCAATTCGGGTTAATTGCCTTGCTCAAGGGCACACTGACAGATTTTTCACCTAGTAAGTTCTGGGACTCGAACCAGCGACCTTTCGGTTATTGGCCCAATGCTCTTAACTGCTAGGCTACCTGCCACCCTACAATTGATTTAAAGGGCAACTACATTTTTTGGGGGGTGGTGATCTCAAAAGTGATCTCCCTATAGGGCCCTACAACTGTAGAGTGACTGTTCAAAATCACAAATAATAACAGCCTTTTTGAGATTTTTTTCTCTCCAAACAAGCAATGTAAATATGAGATTGTCAAGTTAAAATGTAATTATTTGTGTATGGACGGTAGGTCATTATAGGCTTTAGGCTACTTGCTCAGCCCGCAAATTAAAGATAACATTTAAATTATGCACGCATCATCCGCTTTCCAGTGCCAGTATTGTTTTCATCCGGGCCAGTAGCTTTCAGTTGGCACTGCAAGGGCATAATTGAAAAGATGGCCTGTTATTATTAGCCTGGTTCTGTATGAAATGCAGGTACATTACTGGACACAGGTCAGATCATTATCGCCGCTCGGTGGTAAAAAATGTATGCAACCAAATCCTGTGCTGGTGCCATCAACTGAAAAAGTTGGTGTAAAAAAAAAGTGAGTCTAGAGCCCTGTAAATGTTTTGTCGCCAAACTGGTGCCAGTTGTAAAAAAAAAAAAAGGTCAGTGGTTGGAAGTGTGCCATTGTTGATTAGATGCTTTTTTCATTAATTAGGCTATTTTCTCTTGAGCCATATGGCCTATCCACTAGAGACTCTAGGACAATATGGACACGGATAAAAAAACAAATACTATATATTCATATATATTTTCTTCAGTTATTGAAGTAGAAATTAACAAAGTTACCATAGATTGCCATAGATTACCTGTTAATTACTAAAATTACTGAAAGTTCCAGTAACTTTGGTAAATAACCAGTAGTTTTGCAACCCTACTACGGCATCATTTGATAACATTGAGCCCATTGTTGATTGGAAACGAAGTTCACTTGAAGGTTATAATCGGCATTTAGAGGTCCTTAGTTAGCTAGTGAGGTCATCCTATTGCTCCATTTCTTGCACTGAATTTTACTTTAGGGCTGTGTATAGAGAGCCCTCCCCCTGTGATTCATTAAATACACCCTTGAATAACCCTCCTTCCTGTACTGATGTGGATGGAAGGCAACTCTGGGCTTGTTGAGGTAGTATTTCTAATCCCCCAACTTTATTTTCCAGCCCCTTTGTTCAAGTGAAGGTTTTTCACTGCACAACACTGTCTTATTTCGTACTGTCTTGGACAGAGGCAGATGGCCTCAGCAAATATGACATTTTACCTTGAGGCTTCTTTCTATAGCATCTTCAAGTTTTGCTCGTCTATTACACAGACAGAGTAATAGAGGTTTTTGTATTCTTCTGTATTTCCCATCAAAGATGTTGTTTGGCTTCAGTGCAGCAAGATGATTTCATGGGATAAGCTCTTGAGTCAATCCAATTTGAGTTTATAAACACCTGGTGCCCAGGGGGGAAATGTTATTACACCCCTCAAAGATTTTGGGTGAAATTCCTGCCCAAAGAACGAACTCAAGTGTGACATGACAGGAATGATTTCCTAGCTGTTGTTTGCTGATAAATTGACAAACCGTGGCATTGCATTCACCACAGAGTGGAAGACTTTCAAAACTAGATTAAAGGATCATTCATCATTGATATATCCTCAGTAATTTTCCATTGTGTCTTCTTGACAGTCGTCCTCAATCTTGAAATCTTGATAATGTTGTCTCCTGATTCCTCCGGTAGGTATGCATACCTTTCCAATTTTAGTTCCATGTAAACTGTGACCAGGTTTAACTAAGGCACTTAGTAAAATAACATTTTTAAAAGCACTACGTAGAATGATGAAGGTTTATTCGGGTTGGAACCATTTTCTGAATCCAGGCGGAACCTTTTCATCCAACGAAGAACCCTTAAACAACCCTTGAACCGGGATTCAAAATGGGTTCTCCTACAGGTACAGCCGAAGATCCCCATGGTTTTAGGTAGAACATTTTTTCTCAGAGTATGCAGGTTAAAATGGAAGCATCAAACACTGAAGCCTCTGTGAAAACTAGTAGACAAATATTCTCCTTTCAAGCAGCAATGTGCCTGACTGTCCAGACTCCAGACTAGCATGGCACATTGCACATATCAAATCCCCTTTCCATTTCTAGTCCAGCTCCAACCATAACCCCATCATACTCCCTAGCATCAGGATCAGAGATCAAAGGCTCTCCGCTCCATTACGGACAGTGTGGGAGTAAATCCAGTGTCCAAGAGGCGTGAGTGGCCAGAGCAGGCAGCCAGCCTCGCTAGCTAGCTACATACAGTAGGATTAGAGGAAGTAGTACGACAGAGCTCCGCTTGTAAGAGAAAAGCCGAGTGGAACGAGTGGTCGGGCTCCTCCAGCCAGCTCAGCTAATCCCTGTTTGGCATTTTGCAGATCCTTTCAGTCGCTCCAGTACCTTTGGCGGCCTCGGCAACCTTTCAACCAGTGCCTTCGGAGGATTAGGCAACCCCTCGCTTGGTAAGCGCCGACCCCCCCCTCCCCCTCCCCCGCCCCCCACGGCCAGACACAGCGCAGCTCAGCTTTAGACCACAGGGAAGGGCCAGGAAGGAAAGAAATCAAGGCACTTAGCGCTGCATCAAATGCCAAAATAAAACTAGCACAGGGAGGAGCAAAAAGGCAGGCAGCACAGCAGCAGAACAGCACAGCTCTCTCTCTCTCTCTCTCCACCCTGCTCTCCCCAGTAGCTTGGCTTCAATCTGACAGCAACACTGCCAACGCACACAGCACTCACAGGCTTGCTGTTTGGTTGCTATTCATGTATTAATTATTCTACAAGCCCCCTCATCGCCACTGTGGAGGACTCTCACCCTCTCTCTCTCTCTCTCCCTCTTCCTCTCCATCTCTCTCATATTCTCCTCTGCCAAATCATTTCCCCTGTAGCGAAATGGATGTCAGTGAAATAGACACGCTATGGAATGCTAAGGTCTCCCTGGCTTTTCACAACCCTTACCCCCAGAGGGAAATTGATTACCCCCCCATCCACCCCCCTTTCCAGTAAAAAGGCCCTGAGAATGAGGAGTGAATTGGGGAGCAGAGCAGAGTAGGGCCCTTGGTCCAAGCAGCTAGAAGCGCAAAGGGGGAAGCCATTAACCCTGCCAGTCTTTGTAAAGCAGAGCTCTTTGCAGCAAGAGACCGCTCAGAACCCTCAGGACAAAGACAAAGTTGCTTTTGTGTAGATTTTCTTTATTTCCTCGTCTTCAGACTCTTCCTCTGATGTTCTGTGCCCAGGAGGGGTTTTAGTTTGTTCTGCTCACGCTCTTTTCTCCATGTTTCCTCTCCTTAAGGCTCCAACAGTATCTTTGGCCATAAAGAAGGCCCCGGGGGCCTGCCAGGCTTCGGCAGCCCCCACCACGATACCTGGAACAGGCTCCACCGGACCCCACCCTCCTTCCCCACCCCGCCGCAGTGGCCCAAGTCTGCAGACGCGGAGCGCAGCAACTCAGTCAACAGCCACGAGCGAGAGAGAGAACGAGAGAGGGAACGGGAGAGGGAGAGAGAACGGGAGAGAGAACGGGAGAAAAGGGATTCATCCATCAGCAAGGAGGAGAAGGATAAAGACAGGTGTGTATTCTATATGAGTACAACTCTGAATCATTTCCATTAGTTGTAAGTAACACAAATTGTTGTGTTATTTGAATACAAATTTTCATGCACACATATTTCCCCCCCAAAACTATTTCCAACTTTCTACCCTTCTGATAAATGCATATTTTTTATTTTGTTTGTGTCCCTCACAGAGATTCGATTGACCGTAACCGTCACTCGAACCGTTCCTCCCCTGCGTCGGCCCAAACCAGCTACCAGATCAGCAGCCTGATCCGCTCTAACAGCCAGAACTCCAGTGACTCTGGTCGCCACCACAGCGCCAGTGTGGATCGGGTCCGGGAGGCCGAGAAGGAGCTCCTGGAGCGCCACCGAGAGGCAGCCATTCTGGGGGACGTCAAGGTGAAGGAGAGCCGCTCCCCTGGAGGAGGGAAGGAGGTGTCAGACAGAGACAGACGCTCGTCAGAGGACCCCATCAAACCAGCCCACCGCACGCCCTCTCCCTACCCCAAGGCTGTCCTATCTGAGACAGGAATGAAGATGGCTGGTGGTCCCCCACCCACTCTACTCAAGGACGGGGACAGGGACAGGAAGGAAGGTCCTCCGTCTTCTGGGGGGGACCTGCTGCTGCACAAGGTGAAGAACGACATGAAGATCAAGGAGGAGCGCAAAGAGGACCAGGAGGTGATGGTGGTGAGCTCCGAGCCTGCCACTCAGCCTGCTCCTCCTCCTCAGCCTCTACCTCCTCCACCTCCCCAGCCCGGTCACCACCACCACCACCACCACCACCCTCCTCTGTCCCAGCAGCCTCCTCCCCCCTCCCCACGCTGCAGTGACTTGCCCACCCACGGCTCCCTGCATGGGGTGCACATGGCCCACTCCCTGCCCCTCTCCATGAGCGCCATGCACCAGATGGGCAGTCTCAACGTGCTGGACCGGGCCCGCATGGCTCCCTTTATGGGGGTGAGCCCCCTGGCTGCTGCTGCAGGGAGGGACCGGATGCCCCACCAAGCCTTCCCTTGGGACCCACTGAGGGAGGCCTACCGCAACCTGGACCTGCAGCGCAGGATGGACTTTCAGCTGAGGGCTGAGCAGGCCCAGCGCTTCCCCAGCATGTACGAGCAGGAGCGGGCTTTCCGGGAGAGAGAGGCCCACGACTACTCCCACCATGAGCACATGCTGGAGGTACGGCGGGAGCACGAGAGGATGAGGCAACAGGCAGAGGAAAGAGAGCGCCAGCACCTGAGGGAGGAGCTGGACCGAGCACGGCTCCACCAGCTGCACCAGTCCCCCATGGAGGGACACCTGCCACACATGCCCCCCTTCATGCCCCACCTGGGCGGCATGCCCTACCCCAGACTCAGCCCCTCCACCGGACACAACGGCCTGCTAAACCGGACGCCCCCCACTGCTGCCCTTAGCGCCCCCCCCCCCCTAGTGCCTGCAGGCAGCACCAGAGCAGCCTCCCCCAGAAGGACTACCCCCCACAACACCCAGGACCCCCGAGATTACTCCCCCTCCCGCAACCCCAAAGAAGTGGAGGCACGGTAGCTTGACATAACAGGCAAAGGACGTGAATGCTTAAAAAGGCGCACTCCCCAATTTAGAACCTTCTAGAGAGAACAAGATGCACTGCTTTTCAATGGAGAAAGGCATAAGTAAAAGAGAAAACAGTATGATTGTACAAAGTAAAGATTTGTAAGGGTGAAGAAGCACATGCCATGCTTTTATTTTATATGGACAGGCTGATGAGAATGTTGGTTAGAAGAACACAAAAAGTATGTGTATGTTAGTTGCCGACTTAAAATTTGATATTAATATATTAATCCAATACCTTTTGTCGATTTTTCTGTGAAAAGTGAGATTCTGATTGAAAAGAGAGATTCTGATTGAAATTAGTTTGTACATTTCCTATCCTTGTTCCATGTATAGACATCATTTTTATGAATTTGTATTTTGTGCATTAGTCCATTTTTTTTCAATATTTATCCCAGTCCATTGTGAGACATATCAAGGATGATGCTCCAGAGTGGATGATGCTCCACAGTGGATGGGAGTGGATGATGCTCCACAGTGGATGATGCTCCACAGTTTTTACCCAGTAATTTAACCTCATGGTACCTGAAAATACTCATAAATGATCATGTACAAAGTTACATTAAAGATTTGTTGCATTTTATTTGTTTTGCCTTTGAGATATGCAGACAAATATATATTACGAGGTCTTTGTTCGGTCTCTGTAAAGAAGAATTAGTGTAAAAAAAAAATGACAATGTAAATTTATTAGGCTTTTTAAATGTTTCTAGAAAAACAAATGAAATCAAAACAGAACCACTTCCCGGTTGTAAACCATGGTAACAGACGAGCCTGTCCAATGGGAGGGAAGGAGGGCGGGCATCAGAAGGGGGCCTGGAATGATCTTCTGCAATCTATGCAAAGAGTCACTGAGCACCCCGATGGAGAGCCACCTGGAATGGAATGGACTGTTGGATAATGTTGATTCTGTGAGAGGAACTTGGATTAACTCAACATGTTTTATTTTCCAATCATGGGACATGGAATTAAACCTACAGACTTCCTGGTTACAGATAAGAAGAAGCTTACATACAGCCCCAGTGACAGCAAAGGAAGACACGTTTGATTGGGCGGCAATAGGACTTTCTCTGTCGACCGTTGTGGTGTTGTGCAGTTGTTTTTCTTAGACTTGTATACAAAACAAGTAGAGTTTTAGGCGTGCAAAAAAATGAAAACGAACATTCATGTACGGAATAAAGTTTGGACCTAATACCTGCATTATATCGCTTTTTATTCACATTCAGGATCATTCTCTGAAACCAGGGATACTGGATGTTAACCCCTTCAAAATGTCAAATGGTGACATAACAATAATACACAAATCACTGAAGGAAACGTTTTTTCATAGATGTGCCAATACTGCCAGTATCTTAGCTTGCTCATTTCATTTAGCACATTTCGAACATCCTAAATGAAATACAGTGCAGTAGCCAAGTATCTAAAGCCAAGGGGGGGCTCTGTTCTTATGAACATTTGACAAGTCATCTCACAGGGATTAGCTGCAGGGCTCTCACAGCTGTCCTGGGGGATCGATGGGTCTGGGGAGAGGAAAGGCAATAGAGGGTGGGACTAATAGAACATTGATTTTGTAAGAAAGCAGATTTTTAGTGTTTGTGTTGCAGCTAACCACTATTGACTGGAGGCCGAGCGGAGTATTGACCTGCGGCCTGGACTCATTAAGAGGAGCAATGCCAGGGAGGGAGGCAGCAGGCTATCGGATGTTAGAGGAGAGGAGGGCCGCTCTCCCCTGATCACTCTCCCCTTTCTCCTCCCTTCTTCTCTCACCTCCTATCCCCACACTCATCTGTTTCGCTAATGAAGCCGGAAGGTCCTCTGGAGTGGTCCGAGGAGAGGGACATCCAGACGCCCCGTCCCGTTATCGACGAAGGCCTCTCTCTCAATTCAATTAAATTCAAAGCAATTGGAATAGATAATAATCAATAGTGAAATAAACAATACAAAATGAACAGTAAGCATTGCACACACAAACGTTTCAAAAGAATTGAGATTTAAAATGTTATATTAAGGCTATGTACAGTTTTGTAGCAATGTGCAAATAGTTGAAGTACGAAAGGGATAGATATAGATTGTTTTTATAATGGTGTTTGTGCTTCACTGGTTGCCCTTTTCTAGTGGCAACAGGTCACAAATCTTGCTGCTGTGAAAGCACACTGGAATTTCACCTAATAGATATGGGAGTGTATCAACAAAAAACAAACAAAAATTGTGGGTCTGTGTAATCTGAGGGAATACCGTGTCTCTAATATGGTCATACGTTTGGTAGGAGGTTAGGAAGTGCAACTCAGTTTCCACCTCATTTTGTGGGCAGATGGCACGTAGCCAGTCTTCTCTCGAGAGCCAGGTCTGCCTATGGCGTCCTCTCAATAGTAGCAGTACATAGCCTGGCTACTGTTATTTTATTGTTGTCTTTAATCATTTAAAAAAATATATGTTTTATTTATTTATTCCTTTCTTCTTATAGACACCAAGGAACTTGGTGCTCTCAACCTGCTCCACTACAGCTCCGTGGATGAGAATGGGAAGTGCTCCGCCCTCCTTTTCCTGTAGTCCACGATCAACTCATTTGTCTTGATCATGATGAGGAAGAGGTTGTTATCCTGGCACCACACTACCAGGTCTCTGACCTCCTCCCAATAGTCTCATTGTTGTCAGTGATCACTGTTGTGTCGTCGGCAAACTTAAGATGGTGTTGCAGTCATGCTTGGCCATGCAGTCATGGATGAACAGGGAGTACAGGAGGGGACTGAGCACGCACCCTTGAGGGGCCCCCATGTTGAGGATCAGCGTGGCAGATGTGTCGTTACCTACCCTTACCACCTGGGGGCGGCCCGTCATGAAGTCCAGGATCCAATTGCAGATTTAGGTGTTTAGTCCCAGGGTCCTTAGCTTATTGATGAGCTTTGAGGGCACTATGGTGTTGAATGCTGAGCTGTAGTCAATGAATCGCGTTCTCACGTAGGTGTTCCTTTTGTCCGAGTGGGACAGGGCAGTGTGGAGTGCAATAGAGATTATGTCATCTGTGGATCTATTGGGGCAGTATGCAACTTGGAGTGGGTCTAGGGTTTCTGGGATAATGGTGTTGATGTGAGCCATGACGAGCCTTTCAAAGCACTTCATGGCTACAGACATGAGTGCTATGGGTCGGTAGTCATTTAGGCAGGTTACCTTGGTGTTCTTGGGCACAGGAACTATGATGGTCTGCTTGAAACATTTTAGTATTACAGACTCAGTCAGGGACAGGTTGAAAATGTCAATGAAGACACTTGCCAGTTGGTCAGCGCATGCTCGGAGTACACATCCTGGTAATTTGTCTGGCCCAGCGGCCTTGTGAATGTTGACCTGTTTAAAGGTTTTACTCACATCAGCTACGGAGAGCGTGATCACACAGTCGTCCGGAACAGCTGGTGTGCTCATACATTCTTAAGTGTTGCTTGCCTCGAAGCAAGCATAGAAGACATTTAGCTATTCTGGTAGGCTTGTGTCACTGGGCAGCTCACGGCTATGCTTCCCTTTGTAGTCCGTAATAGTTTGCAAGCCCTGCCACATCCAACGAGTGTCAGAGCCGGTGTAGTATGATTCAATCTTAGTCCTGTATTGACGCTTTGCCTGTTTGATGGTTCGTCGGAGGTTATAGTGGGATTTCTTATAACCGTCCGTGTTAGAGTCCCGCTCCTTGAAAGCGGCAGCTCTACCCTTTAGCTCAGTGCGAATGTTGCATGTAATCCATGGCTTCTGGTTGGGGTATGTACGTACGGTCACTGTGGGGATAACGTCATCGATGCACTTATTGATGAAGCCAGTGACTGATGTGGTGTACTCCTCAATGTCATCGGAAGAATCCCAAAACATATTCCAGTCTGTGCTAGCAAAACAGTCCCTTAGCTTAGCTTAGCATCTGCATCATCTGACCACTTCCGTATCACTGAGTCACTGGTACTTTCTGCTTTTGTTTTTTCTTGTAGGCAGGAATCAGGACGGTAGAGTTACAGTATGATCAGATTTGCCAAAAGGAGGGTGAGGGAGAGCGTTCTGTGTGTGGAGTAAAGGTGGTCTAGAGTTTTTTTTCCTCTGGTTGCACATGTAACATGCTGGTAGAAATTAGGTAAAATGGATTTAACTTTCCCTGCATTGAAGTCTCCGGAGACTAAGAGCGCCGCCTCTGGATTTTCTTGTTTCTTGTTTGTTTATTGGCTTATACAGCTTATTGAGTGTGGTTTGTGGTAAATAAACAGCTATGAAAAATATAGATGAAAACACTCTTGGTAAATAGTGTGGTCTACAGCTTATCATGAGATACTCTACCTCAGGCGAGCCAAACTTTGAGTCTTCCTTAACATTAGATTTCCTGCACCAGCTGTCATTTACAAATAGACACAGACCCCGCACCCCTTATCTTACCAGAGGCAGCTGTTCTATCTTGCCGATGCACAGAAAACCCAGCCAGCTGTATGTTATCCATGTCGTCATTCAGCTACAACTCGGTGAAACATAAGATATTACAGTTTTTAATGTCCCGTTGGTAGGTTAGTCTCGATCGGAGCTCATCCATTTTATTAACCAATGATTGCATGTTGGTTAATAGGACTGATGGTAGAGGCGCCCCGGCCTACGTCTCTGATATCTCCATCTCTTCTTCATATGAATGATGAGGATTTGGGCCTTGTCCAGTGTCTGAAGTAAATCCTTCGAGTCTGACTCATTAAAGAAAAAATCTTCGTCCAGTACGAGGTGAGTAATCGCTGTCCTGATATCCAAAAGCTCTTTTTTCGGTCATAAGAGATGGTGGGAGAAACATTATGTACAAAATAAGTTACAAATAAAGCGAAAAAACACAATAGCACAATTGGTTCGGGGCCCGTAAAAATGCAGCCATCTCCTCCGGCGCCATTCAAACACTATTTAGGCTTTCTACTGCCAAGTTTAAACCTTCACTATTGCAGTGAAACGTTTTGTCCAGGAAGTCACCTGAAAGGGATTGAATTTGTTGTTGCCCAGTAAACTAGTGTAGCCCACAGCTATATGGCATAGCCAGATCAGGGTCTAACATAAGGACGACTCCGAATTTGCTATTCTGTTCTTAAATAGTTCTACATTTTCTTCATATCATAATGTTTCTTTAGACCTGCTTAAAATAAACAATGCATTTATTGTGAAAGTGTAGGCTATATTAAATGGATTTATTAGACTTTTTAAAATGTAGATGTTCCAAAGGTCAGCATCAGTGACTTGTTAGACTATGCGTGGAAGCCCGGAGATGCTAAACGTGTTTATGTTAATTAACGGTTAATTACGGTTAGACCGGCAGTTACCGGCTGACAGAATTTCATGACAGCCACAGCCAAGCCCGGATCAAACCGTGGTGAGGTCATTAAGGGATGCTATTGAAAATCAATGCAGCTCTTTGTCTCACACACTCACCAGCAGGCAGGCCACTTTAAAAGGTCTCCTGGAAAAAAATGGCTTGCCAGAATGGGGCATGGTGTATTGGGAAGACTTAAATCACTATCACTTTCAATTTAGGCCGGCTGTATTCCACAATGGCCCGACGGGGAGCATCTGTTGGCTGTGTATTTCACTTTACTGCCATGTGCTTTTATTCCTAATCAGACAGTCAACAGCAGGTACTTAACCCCCCTACCTGTTAGGCTACGGCACAATGATTTTGGGAAGGGGGGGGCTTTTATTTACTAGCTTTTGTGAAAAAACATCTTCCATTTTCTCTGCTTCCATCCGTCCCTTACTCCCTCCATCCCTTATCCAGCTTAGTTCAATTCATTTTGTGGTTGAGCGTTAAGGGGTTCTATGGGAGATGAAAGCCTCCATACATTTTACTCATTGTCTAGCAAGGTTCATTTATTTGGGAATCAATTGACACATTGCTTCACGGAATATCTAACGCAGCCAGGAGGATTATTTACAAGGTCTGCCATTTTACAGCAGTTCAGTTGAGCAATTCAGCGTTCCTGTTGGATGAAATCATGTTTCTTCATTGGTTAGTATTGCACATGATTTTCTCAATATTTCATGTTTAGAATGTAAAATAGAATTTCTTCCCTGAGGAACAATATCAGTTTTATGAAGAAAAATACCAGAACGTGTTTCTGATGTTTCAGCCTACCTAATATAAGCTACTTTCTAAGGCTCTGAAGAGTATACATATATATTTTTTAAAAGATTTTCCTCCACCGTTCCAATTAATAGGATAGAAGGAATGGTATATACGAGGCAGGACATTGTATTTTGTTCTGATAATCCCCTGCGTTTATCAGGGAGAAACCTGAATGCTGAAGGTTGGGATTGAATTTTCATGGTGTTCAAATACCTCCAAAAAGCTCCTGGCACAGAGTTCACCCCTGAGCCAGCGTACAGACGAGCAGGCCTGGGGGCTTTCTTCACTCACAATGGCAGCTAATAACGCTGTGCCAAACTAATAAGATGGGCAGCGAATGAATGGATCGGTCCAAGCCTCTTTTCTCCCTCTCTCTTCCCCCTGATAAAACATGTATGAAAACGTTTTGAGCAGCTATGCAGTGCTCTCCACAGCCTTCCCCCTAGCGAGGGCTAATGCATTAGTTCCCATTTGGAGGGTGTTTTGAAATGGAGATTGGTATTGAGACTTGGAGGCCCCATGATCGTGTTTGAATTGATGTGGGCCGGCCGGCTCCCAGACTCCGCTGAGCTTGGTGATTTGGTAGAGTTCAGGGTTAGGGTTTTGATAGTGTTCACAGCTAGACTATATCTGCATCCAAAATGGCACCTTATTCCCTACATAGCCCGGGTTCTGGTCAAAAGCAGGGCACTATGTAGGGAATAGGGTGCCATTTTGGAAGTACCCGTATCTGACCCAGGAAGAGGGGAAATGGAAGGTTGGGCTTTACAGTGTACCATTAACACTAGTCACAGGGTGTCTGTGTGAACTGTAGATGTTTTTCACAACCTAAAAAGGCTACCTGCATGCATACATCATTCCATTTAATCTTTTTATAGCTCTCAGCATCAACAGATAGCCTGCTGACAGTATCCAGGACAGTCAGCACTGCAGTTGAGGACTCGACGGAGTCAGACTGAGCCAGACAGTGTTAATTCCAGGCCCCAGTGACAAAGTGCTGTCTAATGTCTTTGCACCTCTGGCCCAATGGCAAATATGCCTGCTATCTCACAGCGCTGTAAGGCTGTGCAAAGACCAGAACGGCCAAAGAGAGAGACGGAATATAAATCAGCACATTTCAAAACAGTAGAGGCTCAGAGAGTTGAGGTGTGGATGGAGACAGGGAAGAGGAGGAGGAAGGAGGGAGGGAGAGGGAGCTGCAGACAGGTCCAGCCACAAGGCAGCCAAAATAATTTTTCCACTTTCATTCATTTTTTAAGGATTTCTTCCACGGTTTAGTGGAACCTCATTCTCCCACACTGGCGGTATTATGTACACAAGCCGTAAAAACGAATAACATTTATGCAGCTGGGTGCATCTGGCTGGTTGGAGGTGGTCCTCTCTGGTTGAGGGCCTGCAGGCTGGCATGGCGCCGCCACCCTGTTCTTTGTGTGGGCAGGAGAGGACCAGGGGAGGGAGCCTCTCTAAATACTTATGGATGAAATGAGGGTTCTTTAAAAAAAAAGGAGGGGAATTCAAGACAGATCGTACTCATACAGGGCTCACGGCTGGTCCAATTTGGCACGCTGAACGCACATGATTAGCCGCTGAGACGTTCATCAAAAGTGGCTCAGTGTTTGAAGGGGGTAGCGAGAGAGAGAGCTGTTGCCAGCTGGTGACAACAAGGCTTGTGTTCACAGGCCAAGAGCAAAGTTTATTTGAATGTGGATCTTGCCATGTTTTTCCAAGCTGCGGAATGAGAATTATGATTTACCCTCTATCCGTATCCCCCCCTCGGGTGATGTTTGATATTCATAAGCATTTATTCTGTTTGACGCGCCTCACAGATACATTATATGTACAAAAGTATGTGGACACTTCATCAAATTATTGGATTTGTCTATTTCAGCCACACCCGTTGCTGACAGGTGTATAAAATCAAGCACACAGCCATGCAATCTCCATAGACAAACATTGGCAGTAGGATGGCCTTACTGAAGAGCTCAGTAACTTTCAACATGGCAACGTCATAGAATGCCACCTTTCTAACAAGTTCATTTTCAAATTTTCTTCTGTCCTCCGTTGCAACACTCACCGCTGAGTTGCAAAATTCCTCTGGAAGCAATGTCAGCACAATAACTGTTAGTCTGGAGCTTTGTGAAATGGGTTTCCATAGCCTATGATCACCATGCGCAAGCTTTGGCTTGAATGGTGTAAAGCTCTCCACCATTGGACTCTGGCTGGAGTGATGAATCACCCTTCACCATCTGGCAGTCTGGTGGACAAATCAGGGTTTGGAGGATGCCAGGAGAACGCAACCTGCCCCAATGCATAGTGCCAGCTGTAAAGTTTGGTGGAGGAGGAATAATGGTCTGGGCCTGTTTTTCATAGTTTGGGCTAGGCCCCTTAGTTCCAGTGAAGGGAAATCTTAACGTGTCCACATACTTTTGGTCATGTAGTGTATATGCCATACACCTCATGTTTTGGCTCCCATGTATGAGGGCTTCCATTCTAATAAGAAATTATTAAATCAACATGTTCATTTCACTCAATTTCAATCAATGCCCTTTAGATTGTGCTTTTGTTGCCTGAGAGAGCGATAACAAGCTATGGCATGTTAAAGACACACAAAAGGGAATGGTATCAACTCTCCCAGAGACCAGAGAGGAATGATTCAACCTGAAACCATACCAAGCTGAGACCATAGGCCCATTCGAATGACATCCTCCACAATCCACCCCAATGGAGATGTTAAATTGATAGCATTCCACAATGGTCTTAGCGTAGTATGGTTTCAGGTTAGATCATTCCTCTCTGGTCTCAGCTTGGTATGGTTGGAGGTCGGACCATTCCAGTACAACCTGTGTTTTAATTACAGTCAGCAAGCTGCATAGAAGATGCCAGCATTGTGACATGGTGGCAATGTGCATGCAGAGAGCATTGATTACATTTTGTCCCTCGTGTACAATGTGGTGTTTGAATTCCTCTTGCAGCCAGGCAACACATACCTCATAGGCCTACTATATAAACAGTCTCTAGAAGTAGAGTCCCTTGCGTGTGAGTTATTATAGGTTCAAAAAAAAAATAATACTGTATGTTTACTGTGTACTCTGTCTATATAAATAATGTCATTAGAATATTGCTTTAGGATATACATGGATATATCATGAATGGCTTTATTGTGCAATGACTATGTTATAAAACATAGTGTAAGATAATAATGTTTATTTGTCCATACTTATATTAAATCGTATTCACTATTATCATAGTCCAATGCATTTTCATTATTGTTGTTTTGTTATTCAATATTCAGTCCATTATATTGATTGTGCTCAAACACATTGACACACAGTTGATCTGAACGTTCCAAAAGGCTAATATCCTAGATCTATCCTGGTAATAGTTGACTTTGCTTTCTACAATCTGCTCTCGGTGTACAATCTGTGTGCATACAGCAACAAAGAGATCCAGGGCAGATCCTTTATGAATCTGGCTTTAGCAAGAAGATGGGACATTCCACCCCTGGCCCTGAGAAACAAGCCTGTCTGGCTTCTGTAGAGGGCTAGCTGTCTCTGTCTGGCAGGCAGTACACTTTGAAAAGTGCTTATCTGGTATCTGTGCGGGAGTTGCATGCACATGATAACAATCCCTATCTTATCGCTCTCTGTTCGTTAATGTCACAGCTTAAGGGCTGCTCTTCCACTTGCAATGGGGCTTGCAGAGCGGATTGTTTGCAGATTAGCCAACACAGGCCTTTGTGGGCTTGGAGTGGAAAAAAATGCTTGCCTTGTCCTGCAGACGTTCTTATGTGCACACGTAACCACATGCAATGGGTCTCTTCGCTTGCCTCCTATGTGCTTGTGTCAAATGACTGAAAAACGACACTTTGGCTGGTGGGCTTAACAGAGACTATCATTGTTCTCGATGATACAGTACAATGCTTTTTATCTTCAGACTATTTTTGGGATACCAAAACTACTATAAAAATGATTGGAGACATAGAGTACTCATTCCAGGCATGAACCAAAGACTCATTTGTAAATCATGTTTTATCTGATGTGTATTAAACTAGGGATATATTCATCCTGAACTATTTAATGTGTGGTCCATGGCCAGCGACTCCAGCCTGCGTGGCCAAGTCCATAATTATTGCGGTGTGACACAAAGGGGCCCAGGCAAAGCTCCATTGACTTCAGCCATCTGGCTATCTCACACAACCCTTGGCTACACAGTGCCTCACTCAGCGATTTACTGTGGTGTTGAAGGCCAGCTATTTAACACATCGGAACAACAAGTACTGCTATCAAGCAGGCGCTCTCCAGGCCTCGTTTCTGTGCCACCCAAGAATGTCTCTTATCTCTTTCTCCGCTTGTTGGTGTAAACCAGGCAGCATAGGCCCAGATTCTCCCTAGAAGACTGCATTGTGGGGCTAGAGCATGGGGGTGAGCTGTGCAGCCATGACAGAAACACGGCATGACCAAAAGTATATGTTCACCTGCTCGTCGAACATCTCATTCCAAAATCATGGGTATTAATATGGAGTTGGTCCATTCTTTGCTGCTATAGCCTCCACTCTTCTGGGAAGGCTTTCCACTTGATGTTGGAAAGCTGCTGCAGGGACTTGCTTCCATGCAGCCACAAGAGAATTAGGGAGGTCAGGCACTGATGTTAGGCGATTAGGCCTGGCTCGCAGTCTGAATTCCAATTCATCCCAAAGATGTTCGATGGGGTTGAGGTCAGGGCTCTGTCCAGGCCACTCAAATTATTTCACACTAATCTCGACAAACCATTCCTTTATCGACCTTGTTTTGTTCACGGAGGCATTGTCATGCTGAAACTGGAAAGGGCTTCCCCAAACTGTTGACACAAAGTTGGAAGCACAGAATCGTCTAGAATGTAATTGTATGCTGTAACGTTATGATTTCCCTTCACTGGAACTAAGGGGCCTAGCCCGAACCATGAAAAACAGACCATTATTCCAGACCATTATTCCTCCTCCACCAAACTGTACAGTTGGCACTATGCATTGGGACCGGTAGTCTTCTCCTGGCATCCGCCAAACCCAGATTTGTTTGTCGGACTGCCAGATGGTGAAGCATGATTCATCACTCCAGAGAACACGTTTCCACTGCTCCAGAGCCCAATGGCAGTGAGCTTTACACCAATCCAGCCGACACTTGGCATTGCACATGGTGATCTTAGGTTTGTGTATGGCTACTCAGCCATGGAAACCCATTTCATGAAGCTCCCGACGAACAGTTATTGTGCTGAAGTTGCTTCCAGCGGCAGTTTGGAACTCGGTAGTGAGTGTTGCAACCGAGGACAGATGATTTTAGCGTGCTTTGCGCTTCAGCACACGGCGGTCCTATTCTGTGAGCTTGTGTGGCCTACCACTTCATGGCATCTTATGATGGTGCCACATTGAAGGTCACTGAGCTCTTCAGTATGGCCATTCTACTGCCAATGTTTGTCTATGGAGATTGCATGGCTGGGTGGTCAATTTTATACACCTGCCAGCAAGGTGTGTGGCTGAAATAGCTGTATCCACTAATTTGAAGGGGTGTCCACATACTTTTCTATGTATAGTGTGTGTTGCATGTGAGAGATGTAGGGGGGAAATGAACCCTTACATGTGGCAGGCTATACAGGAGTCCTGAGATGTAGGGGGAAATGAACCCTTACATGTGGCAGGCTATACAGGAGTACTGAGATGTAGGGGGAAATGAACCCTTACATGTGGCAGGCTATACAGGAGTCCTGAGATGTAGGGGGAAATGAACCCTTACATGTGGCAGGCTATACAGGAGTCCTGAGATGTAGGGGGAAATGAACCCTTACATGTGGCAGGCTATACAGGAGTCCTGGGATGTAGGGGGGAAATGAACCCTTACATGTGGCAGGCTATACAGGAGTCCTGGGATGTAGGGGGGAAATGAACCCTTACATGTGGCAGGCTATACAGGAGTCCTGAGATGTAGGGGGAAATGAACCCTTACATGTGGCAGGCTATACAGGAGTCCTGAGATGTAGGGGGAAATGAACCCTTACATGTGGCAGGCTATACAGGAGTCCTGAGATGTAGGGGGGAAATGAACCATTACATGTGGCAGGCTATACAGGAGTCCTGAGATGTAGGGGGGAAATTAACCCTTACATGTGGCAGGCTATACAGGAGTCCTGAGATGTAGGGGGGAAATTAACCCTACATGTGGCAGGCTATACAGGAGTCCTGAGATGTAGGGGGGAAATTAACCCTTACATGTGGCAGGCTATACAGGAGTCCTGAGATGTAGGGGGGAAATTAACCCTTACATGTGGCAGGCTATACAGGAGTCCTGAGATGTAGAGGGAAATGAACCCTTACATGTGGCAGGCTATACAGGAGTCCTGAGATGTAGGGGGAAATTAACCCTTACATGTGGCAGGCTATACAGGAGTCCTGAGATGTAGGGGGAAATGAACCCTTACATGTGGCAGGCTATACAGGAGTACTGAGATGGATGTTGGCTAGAAAATGGCTGCTGGAAAACAACATCTATGTATTCACTTTTTGCATTACAGGACTATTGAAGTGAATTTGATGCATTCATACTAATATCATTTCTGCACTACCCATGCAGCATAGGTAATAGATGGGTTAGCTGACAATGTCACCATAACGATGTGCACGCTTCAATAGGGCAGAAGTCTGTGAGTTGCTGTGATTCTGGATGGCCAGATAGCTATCAGCCAATAGTGTGCAACTGCAGCCCACAATTCAGGGCGTTCCTGCATTAATGTCAATGCTAATGTGGCTCAAATTCGATAGCTAGCCAACAATTGTAACAATGAATTTGAGAGTCAACACGTGCTCATTATGGAAATGTATTTCTGTTTTCAATAAACAATGGAGACAAAAATCTAGTGTACATGTTGTCAGCAATCTAAGCCAACACCGTTTGTTTGCCCCATAGTTGCCCACACATCTGTTATGTTGCTAAACAACCAAACCGTCTATACAATACCTTTTGTTTCTTTTCTAGTATGATCTAAGCTACAATAGGAGAGACTGATCAAAATAGTAGGCCTACCTCCCATTTCACGTTAATAAACCACGCTCTCTCACCTGATTAGATTTTGATTAGTACCTTCATTCTTGTCTCATTATTGTTACTTCTTTTTTTTTAAACAGGCCCCCATTCGTGCTCACCGAATAGAATGACTAACCTTCTCATTTCCCTTCCCTGATATTTCTTTGTTGTGGCAGAATGGTTTTAAATGAAAAGTATAAGTGCGGTGTAATTACAATTCTGGGGGTATTATGAAATCCAATATCACAATGAATGTAATTTTATTTGCTTGTAATCTTTCTCACCCAGGCTAATAGGCATTATCAAAGGGCATGCTCTGGGCTTTAAATGGCGCGGCAGCATCTCTAAATGGAATGGCTGAGACTTCTCTCTGCTCTCTCTGTTCTTTTGTCTTTGATTTGCAGGCAGAGGGCTTGACAGTCGGAGAGGCACAGGAGATTTGTCAGCCTGTGATCTTCCAGGCTCTTTGACAAACGAGTGACTTTGGCAGAACCAATGGAGGTGGAGGTGCTATGGCTCTTCTTCTGCTGTGCTCATGTAGAATCCTGATGAGTCTTGGGAGACATTCATTCATGATGAATGCAGAACCAAACAAAAACAAATGTAAAGCAGTCCCTTCCATTGAGTTAACATAATATAACATGGACCCGTTCGTTACACACATGATGACAATGCATTCAGGTATCACATGTGGTATTTCTGTACCCCACAAATTCTCTCATGGTTTGTTATAACACATTTGGATAACATTTGAACAATTCATACCAAATGGTTCCTGCATGAGTAACAGCATTGCAATGCATTTCACTGAAAATGTACTCTGATAAAATACTATCTGTATGCAATTGCAAAGAACCCATGCTGCCTTGTTTTAGATACATTCCACTCACTTGTGGAATGATCGGGCTGCAATCAACATCTAGTCAATCTTTATTACAGTGGAGTCAACTGCTCCACCAAGCACACAATTGCTTGGCATTGATTGTGTGGATCATTTAAGACAGACAGTGTAATGCTGGAAGCAGACTATGACAGAAAAAAAGATCTATGTTAATGCCCTTGATATTAAAATAATTAAACCGAAAATTAGAAGCAGACCAATACATTTTAATGCACATATGAATTCATGTTATTTTTATCCTTTCCGTGCACTACTAGCAATAGGAAATGGCTTGCTAGCATTGATTTTGGATGTTTCCTTTTTAATCAGGCATCTGAAATCACTGCATATACAGAACTCTACAGCCTGCTCCTTCTTGGTTCAGCTTTGTCTGTAGGAACAGGTACAATGATTCATGCATAGAACAAACACTACCCCTTGTGGCAGTGTTAGCCCAGTGCACAGTGTGTGTGATGGCTGCCACCTCCGGCTGCCTCTGTCTGTCTCCTACTGATAAGTTAACCTTGTGATAACATGCTAATGCCTGAATAACACTGCACTAATTAGAACAGCTTTTCACAGTTAGTTAAGAGGACATCCTCAGCAATTAGCCCGAGTCAGGGAGATAATTTCAGAGGGCAGAAAATAACAGTTTTTCCTGGGCTCCAGTCGGCTCCTCTCGGTCCCATTTGGCAACATTGAGCGTCTATTTCCCATTTATTCATTTAATTTGTTTTTTAAAAATGTTTTCTACAGCTGCCATGTGTAATGTTTGATCCAATTAGGAGATATTGATTATAATTGTGGGTGTTTTAAAGCTTTTTTATAATCACGCCCCTGCTATCTGAAAACTTGCCAAAGATTCACAATCGTGTTAAGTGATTCCTTAATTGAAAGGACCATTTTGAAAAATGATGGTTTGCGTGCGTGTGCGCGCATGCGTGTGTGTGCATGGGCATGCCTGCACGAGTGCCCACGCACATGTAATATTCTACATTTGTGTTTGAGTGTGCGTCTCGTATGTGTTTCTCATGTGAATGTGTGTGAGTGACCTCCGCGCACCTTGCCATCCTCTCCAGACAGACAGCTAATAATGAGAAATGAATGCATTAGTGAGGAGAGGCCCCTGCACTCATCAGCCACTCTGCCCATTAATAATGCACTGCCTGCCAGGGAAGAGAAGAGGGGGAATTGCAGAGATTAGCCCTGTATTAAGGACTCATTTGCTATTTCTATTACACAGAGGCTTTGGTGTTTCTTAAACAGGAAAGATTAGTGCAATTGTAATTGAAGTTGATAAACATGCTATATCAAAGTATATATTTAGTAGTCCCCCCTGGACCAAGGGATCTGAGAGCTCTGTGACAGCACGGTTTCTGTTCACACTGAGTCAGTGAGTCACAAACACATATAATCAGAGCATGAGAGGGATGCTGTGGTGTTGTAGACTAGAGAGAGGCTTAAACTGAGGTCAGTTTTAGCAATGATTATAGAGTCAATTCAATACAGCTCCAAACACCACCATTTTAATTATAAATACAGTTCCTTTATAATGGAAGATAATAACCATATGTTAACCTTATGTGATGACAGGACTACATGTCATGTGTGTATTTACGCAGTAACTAACGCACCTATATAGTCTATGGTAGGAACATATTACTGTGAATAAAGGTTCCCAAGGATTCCCACATATCTTTGTCATGCAATAATTCCTGGTGTTGATTGGTTGATTTGTGAGGGAATCAAAGAGACCTCAGGATTGAAAGGGAATACTATCAGGCCCAAATATGAAATAAATAGATGCAATTTTAGTCACCTATCATCCGAGAATACCATTCTGCCTGCAGATGAATATGTCAGAGCCAACAGATATCCTCTGCCCATCTTTAGAATAACTATTTAACCCCAAGGTACTGTAAGGTGAATTTCAGTTCCAAGTCCATAAATCACATTTTAGAGGGATTTGACAAGGTCTGCTATTCCACCAAACCACCAACACACACACACCCTCCCACCTCTTTCTATAACCTGGTGTTTATCACTCAGCCTCATCCAAAGTGATGACACCCAGCCTTAGCAGCAGATAAACAAGAGAGCCAGGATAGGAGAGCAGCACAAACAGACAGGCAATCAGATTAAAGAGGTTGTCACTCTGTTATCAGGGCCAGACAGAGAACAGACGTCCGTTGACCTGGCCCGGGACCCTCAGGGACCCTCCATCCAATCTTAGGGCCATCACAGTGAGGTGAGCAGGCTGCTGCTTTTTCAGCCTGGCCCGCTAACGCACGTCACCGCTGTCTGTAGTCCGAACGACAGGTTCCCCTAGTGACTGACTTGACCACCTGTCACGACTTCCGCCAAAGTTGGTGCCTCTCCTTGTTCGGGCGGCGTTCGGCGGTCGTCGTCACCTGCTTTCTAGCTGCCATGTTTCTTTTTCCATTTGTTATGTCTTGAGTGTACACACCTGGTTCCCATTAAGTTATTATTATTTCCCTATTTAACCCTCTGGTTCCCATTATGTTTTGTGCGTGATTATTCCTGGTTTGTGTTAGGGTTTGTTATCCCTGTGTGGATTATTTTGGCTGATTTATTTTTCAGAGTAAAGTACGTTATTTTACTCAGTTCTGTGTCCTGCGCTTGACTCCGTCCTCACCTCTGCACAACTGACATATGACACCACCTGACCTCAGTGAGGAGAAGATCTGTCTCTGTTGGGGTTGGAATACAGTTGGTGCAGTTGGTATATGGAATGATTTGGGAAATAATAAATGGGCAATCTACTGTATGATATTCAGGCTTGGTAAAGCTGTCATCAAGTCAAAGTGGCTACTTTGAAGAAACTCAAGTCTAAAATATATTTTGATTTGTTCAACACTTTCTTGGTTACTACATCATTCAAAAATCTGTAATTTCATCGTTTTGATGTCTTCACTATTATTCTACAATGTAGAAAATATTCCAAATAAAGAAAAACCTTTGAATGAGTAGGTGTGTCCAAACTTTGACTGGTGCAGTATATATATTTATATATATTTGTAATTATTACTTTGATTGTACTTTCCTTCAGGGTCAAAGTGAGAGCAAGGTTTGAGCCGAGCGCCAGTGTTGCACAAGAAAGAGCTCCAGTACTGTACAAGAAAGTAGGATAAAAGCTGTAGCTAGGGTTAGAGATAAGGTAAGGGTTAGGGTTGTGGGTGAGGCTAGGGTTAGAGATAACGTAAGGGTTAGGGTTGTGGTTGAGGCTAGGGTTAGAGATAAGGTAAGGGTTAGGGTTGTGGTTGAGGCTAGGGTTAGAGATAAGGTAAGGGTTAGGGTTGTGGGTGAGGCTAGGTTTAGAGATAAGGTAAGGGTTAGGGTTGTGGTTGAGGCTAGGGTTAGAGATAAGGTAAGGGTTAGGGTTGTGGTTGAGGCTAGGGTTAGAGATAAGGTAAGGGTTAGGGTTGTGGTTGAGGCTAGGGTTAGAGATAAGGTAAGGGTTAGGGTTGTGGTTGAGGCTAGGGTTAGAGATAAGGTAAGGGTTGGGGTTGTGGTTGAGGGTTGAACTGGGATGTGGACCTGAAGCTAGGGAAAGGGTTAGGGTTGTGGTTGAGGATAGGGTTAGAGATAAGGTAAGGGTTAGGGTTGTGGTTGAGGCTAGAGTTAGAGATAAGGTAAGGGTTAGGGTTGTGGTTGAGGCTAGGGTTAGAGATAAGGTAAGGGTTAGGGTTGTGGTTGAGGCTAGGGTTAGAGATAAGGTAAGGGTTAGGGTTGTGGTTGAGGCTAGGGTTAGAGATAATGTAAGGGTTAGGGTTGTGGTTGAGGGTTGAACTGGAATGTGGACCTGAAGCTAGGGAAAGGGTTAGGGTTGAGGTTGAGGCTAGGGTTAAACTGGGATGTGGACATGAAGCGAAGGTTAGGTTTGAGGGTTAGGGTTGTGGTTGAGGCTAGGGTTAAACTGGGATGTGGACATGAAGCGAAGGTTAGGTTTGAGGGTTAGGGTTGAACCGGGATGTGGACATGAAGCTAGGGTAAGGGTTAGGGTTGTGGTTGAGGCTAGGGTTAAACTGGGATGTGGACATGAAGCTAGGGTTAGGGTTGTGGTTGAGGCTAGGGTTAAACTGGGATGTGGACATGAAGCTAGGATTAGGGTTGTGGTTGAGGCTAGAGTTGAACTGGGATGTGGACATGAAGCTAGGGTAAGGGTTAGGGTTGTGGTTGAGGCTAGGGTTGAACTGGGATGTGGACATGAAGCTAGGGTAAGGGTTCAGGTTGAGGCTTGGGTTGGGGATGAACTGGGATGTAGACATGAAGCTAAGGTTAGGGTTGAGGGTTAGGGTTCAACCGGGATGTGGACATGAAGCTAGGGTAAGGATTGAAGGTTAGGGTTGAGGGTTGAACTGGGATGTGGACATGAAGCTATGTTTAGGATTACGATTGAGGCTTGAGTTGGGTTGGGTTGGGGATGAACTGGGATGTGGACATGGAGCTAAGGTTATAGGGTTATGGAAAATATTTGTTTGCTCATTGTTTTGGTTGTGATAGAGGGTTAGGGTTATTTATCTGTTTTTGTGATAGAGGCTCGGGTTAGGGTTTAATCGGGATGTGGACATGAAGTTAGGGTTAGGTTTAGGAGTGGTTCAGTTTGTGATAGTATCAAATGGCAGAAATAAAATGTTTACTATTTTACCCTCCACTAAATGATCTTTCACAACCAAACAACAACTGGGCTAAATTAAACACCTGAACGGTGGTGGGTGGGTGTGTGTGTGTGTGTGTGTGTGTGTGTGTGTGTGTGTGTGCGTGTGTGCGTGTGTGTGTGCGCGCACCCGCCTGTGACTGAGTGTTGGAAATGTTCACTTAAATCAGAGTCACAGTCGTGACAGTAGTATGGCTGTCCTGAGGTACAGGCTGAGTACAGGCTTGGTGGGCTTGGTGGGTCCATCATTTGCATTTTCAGCATTGCACCCGGACCTCCTTGGACTTGGAATTGTTAAAGTGCTCCATGCACACTATGCAGAAGTTTGAACCTTCTGGTTCAATGTGCTTTGTTTGGACTTTTTTCTTAGGCTGGACAGTTTTTTGTTGTTGTTCCGTATGGTTTGTCTTGGCTTGCATCTTTCCAGCTGTTTTTTTTGACAGAGCAATTTGTCTTTTTTCCGTCTGAGTGCTTGACTTTTTATACTCTTCAGTGGTCACAGTGGCATGAGTGGTGGCTGAAGAGGTGACCTGGGAGGCAGCTGGCAAGGCCAGTGTGTCAGCTGGAGCAGGGCAATCAGTGACAAGGGAGGGTGCAAAGTCATATTCCTGAAGTATATTAGGGTTGTATGGCCAAATGCCCATGCACCTGAACCCAGCCTGTACACTGGTGGGTGTTGTGGCACTCAGAAGTGTTGTTTTGACAAGGCCTGGAATGTCATATATGGTCATGGTCTTTCTGGGGTTCATCCTCATCCAGGCATCACTGGCAGAGTTCACCATTTTCTTCAATGGCCCGTACACACTCCTGTCCAGGGGCTGGAGCTTGTGTGAACAGTGTGGGGGGGAAGAAAGCAAGACTATGCCAGACCGCCTACAGAAATCAATTGCCTTGATAGACGGGTGTGGTTGACAAGGAGAAGGACCATATTCCTTTCCAGGCTGACCGTGGCATGTTTGGCAAAGTGTTCAAGGAAAATGAGGAAGTCATCCTCCTGCATCCAGCCAGGATTCATTTCCACTTCCAAAATTGGTCCATCCCGTACAAAGTGTTTGTGGTATCTTTTGCGGTGGAAAACAAAGGTTGGTTGGGGATTGAGTTTCCTACTGCATTTATAGCACATGCCATTGACACTAGTCTACCCCTTTCTGCTGAGGTGATCGCTCCAACCTGTTTGGTGCCACGTTTCGCAACCACTCTATCAGGTGTTTGTACTGTGGTTATTCTTGTCAACATTCCATTGGTCATTGCCATCAACTCTGTATTTATTTATCATCACCTGTCCTAGTTTGCTGAACAACTCTGCCATATTTGTTCTGTTGAAACTTGTAGCCCGCGACAGACTAGTTGCTTCACTACTCCTAATGGAGAGAGTAGGGTGTCGCTTTAGGTAAGACCAGAACCAGAGAACCAGTCTGCTCCCACCATAGAGGTCTCATCCCATGACTTAGTATGCTTACAACCATATTGTACAGCGAGTTGGCAGGCAATTTCCTGACTTGTAACAAAATAAAATAAAATATGTTCAATACCTCTCCCAGTTAAAACTTTACATTAATCATTTACATTAGGACTCCCTCCCTTGACCTTAATTGCCACCAACATTAACTGCTGACTTTTCCCTGAATTACTCCTCACTAATTCCTATCAAGTGCTTACCTCATGGGGAGAAAATCCATAATATAAATCAGCTGCCCTCAAGAGACTGACAACTTCTGCCCCTGTTCATCCATGAAGACCCTGTTTCCACTTCGGTAGCCTGCATGAGGAAGCTCTCTCAACCCCTTCTCCAGTAGCTTCTTTCTCTCTTTGCAGAACCTGTACAGCGTCACATGACATATGCCCTACAACTTTGCAACTGATCTGATTGACTTCCACTGCTCTGCTAAACCATTCTCTTTTCAAAACTGTGGAGAGGTACACCCCTGTCTTTCTTTTCCATGATCTAGGCATGCTGGAAGTAAAAGAAAACAATGTTTTACTCAAGGTTAGTTGTAACATTTTCTCACAAGTTGTTACAACTAACCCTGACCCTTTCAGCCATTAGCTAGCTTCCATTTTAGCTAAATGTTAAAGCTTTAGCATTGCTAACTTGCATCAAATATCTTTACAAAAACGGGTTATAAACCTGATAAGTTTGGTGAATGGAACTACAAAGCAGTTGATGCCATCACAAAAACAAATTTGGTCAAAACAATTACTTTCTTACCTCAAAATCCGATTTCTCTCAATAAAATCTGCAGTTTATCACAGGGACTTGCTTTTTCATTGATGGTTCAGGACTAAACTGAGCATGTGCACAGTGAAAGAAAGATGGCGCCGAAGAACATGGCTGACATTTTATATTCTCCCAACCAATTGTGCTATCTTGTTCTATTTTTTAACTTATTTAGTACATAATGTTGCTGCTACCGTCTCTTATGACCGAAAATAACTTCTGGACATCAGAAAAGCGATTATTCACAGCAGACTGGAAGGAACTTTTACCTTTAACGAGTCTGACGAGAAGGATATCCTGCTTTCACTAGAACAGGCCCAGATCCACGCCTTTGCATGAAGAAAAGATGCCGGAAAAGGGGCCTCAGATAGGGCACCCTTCTGAAAATCTGGAGGCGAGTGAGGAAACTCCCACTGCCTTCCATTCTTCTCGCTAACGTGCAATCATTGGACAACAAAATGGATGACCTACGATGAAGATTATCCTACCAATTGGACATTAAAAACTGTAACATATTATGTTTCGCCGAGACGTGGCTGAACGAAGATAAGGACAATATTTTTTATTTAACCTTTATTTATACAGGTTTTTCTCATTGAGATAACATCTCTTTTCCAAGAGAGACCTGGTCCAATAGCAGCAGGGGGAACAAAGTTTCAGACAAAACAACTTACATACACTAACACAACATTAAACAAAACTATAAACACACATACAGTACAACAAAAACATTTTACGTAAAAAACATGAAAGTCTTGACTAAAAACAGCTGTCCTAAAGACAATTACACTCTTCTATGATATATACATCGATCAAGTGTTTAAACTCCACCAACGAAACTAGATCATCATTTAAAAATATATATATAGATAGAGCTAGCAGGATTTTTCATGCACTGGCAGAACAGAGACGCTAACTCTGGTAAGACAAGGGGTGGGGGTGTGTGTCTTTTTGTCAATAACAGCTAGTGCGTGATATCTAATATTAAAGAAGTCTCGAGGTATTGCTTGCCTGAGGTAGAGTACCTTATAATAAGCTGTAGACCGCACTATCTACCAAGAGAGTTCTCAACTGTATTATTCGTAGCCGTCTATTTACCACCACAAAACAAAGCTGGCACTAAGACCGCTCTCAACCAACTCTATAAGGCCATAAGCGAAGAAGAAAATGCTCACCCAGAAGCGGCGCTCCTAGTGTCCCTGGACTTTAATGCAGGCAATCTTAAATCAGTTTTACCACATTTTTACCAGCATGTCACATGTGCAACCAGGGGGAAAAGAATCCTAGACCACATTTACTCCACACACAGAGATGCATACAAAGCTCTCCCCCGCCCTCCATTTGGCAAATCTGACCATAATTCTATCCTCCTGATTCCTGCTTACAAGCAAAAAATAAAGCAGGAAGTACCAGTGAGCTGCCCAGTGACACGAGCCTACCAGACAAGCTAAATGCCTTTCATGCTCGCTTCGACGCAAGCAACACTGAAGCATGCACGAGAGCACCAGCTGTTCTGGATGACTGTGTGATAACTCTCTCGGTAACCTTTAAACAGGTCAACATTCACAAAGCTGCTGGACCAGACGGATTACCAGGACGTGTACTCAAAGCATGCACGGACAAACTGTCAAGTGTTTTCACTGACATTTTCAACTTCTCCCTGACCGAGTCTGTAATACCTACAAGTTTCAAGCAGACCACCATAATTCATGTGCCCAAAGAAGCGAAGGTAACCTGCTTAAATGATTACCGCCCCTTGACACTCACATCGGTAGCCATGAAGTGCTTTGAAAGGCTGGTCATGGCTCACATCAACAGCATCCTCCCAGACACCCTAGACCCAATTTGCATAACCCCCCAACAGATCCACAGATGACGCAATCTCAATCGCACTTCACACTGCCTTTTCTCACCTGGACAAAAGGAACACCTATGTGAGAATGCTGTTCATTGACTACAGCTCAACATTCAATGCCATAGTGCCCACAAAGCTAATTACTAAGCTAAGGACTCTGGGTAAACACCTCCCTCTGTAATTGGATCCTGGACTTCCTGATGGGCCGCCCCCAGGTGGTAAGAGTAGACAACAACACATCAGCCACGCTGATCCTTAACACTGGGGCCCCTCAGGGGTGTGTACTTAGTCCCCTCCTGTATTCCCTGTTCACCCACGACTGCGTGGCCAAACACGACTCCAACACCATTATTAAGTTTGCTGACGCCACAACAGTGGTAGGCCTGATCAGCGACAACGATGAGGAGGTCAGAGGACTAGCAGTGTGGTGCCAGGACAACAACCTCTCCCTCAATGTGAGCAAGACAAAGGAGCTGATCGTGGACTACAGGAAAAGGTGGGCCGAACAGGCCCCCATTAACATCGACGGGGCTGTAGTGGAGCGGGTCGAGAGTTTCAAGTTCCTTGGTATCCACATCACCAACAAACTATCATGGTCCAAACATACCAAGACAGTCATGAAGAGGGCATGACAAAACCTTTTCAGATCCTCGAAAGGTTCTACAGCTGCACCATTGAGGGCATCCTGACCTGTTGTATCACCGCCTGGTATGGCAACTGCTCGGCATCTGACCGTAAGGCGCTACAGAGGGTAGTGCGTAAGGCCCAATATATCACTGGGGCCAAGCTTCCTGCCATTCAGGACCTATATAATAAGCGGTGTCAGAGGAAAGCCCATGCAATTGCAGCTTCTACCCCCAATCCATAAGACTTCTGAACAATTCGTAAAATCGCCACCGGACAATTTACATTGACCCCCCCTTCCCTTTTGTACACTCGCTGTTTGTTTGTTACCTGTGCATAGTCACTTCACCCCACCTACATGTACAGATTACCTCAATTAGCTTGTACCCCTGCACACTGACTTGGTACATGTGCTCCCTGTATATAGCCTCGTTGTTGTCTCCTCCTTGTTATTCTTATTGTGTTACTTTTATTATTGCTTTTTATTTTAGTCTCCTTGGTAAATATTTTCTTATTCTTGTACTGCAAGCCTGTTAAGGGCTTGTAAGTAAGTATTACATGTTAAGGATACACTTGTTGTATTCGGCACATGTGAAAAAATAAGATTTGATTTGATTTGAATCACTTGATTCTACCTCGCTCATGATTGGAGGAATTGCAAGTGTTACAACTATCAGGTGTTCCAACAATTCTCGTTCTCCCCTTTGCAATAAAAAATCACAAAATCACCGATTTGGCACATCATTGTGCACATGTTAGGCTACATACACATCATTAAATATATGGAGACAATATATTTAAGAAGCAAAATAAAACGCTATTGACTGAACATGAAATGTACAATATTTCAATAAGATTGAAAACAGCTATAGCCTACTGTTAATATTTTAATGCAGTCACCTCGGTTTTCATTTGAAGAATATTTTTTTACCTCGTTTGTTTGTATCAGTTGCAAATACATTGGCAACTTCGTAATAGTAATCAACTTTTGTTCTACCATTATTTGTGGTATCAGAGAGATGGATCAATGTGATTCTATGTTTAGCGGAGCTCTTCTGTGTATTAAGTGACGCAGGAGGGCAAAGCACGGCTGTTCTACAAGTGGTCTGAGGCAGGAGTTCCATTATGAGCGTTTACAAGTGCAATGTTAATAATGATGGTTTTGGGAAAGCTTGGATATTTAACGACGCTCATAACAATGAACTTATCCTTAAAATGCTTTTTTTTTTAAACCGAATCCTGGTCTAGAGAAGCATCACGCTGGGCAGAAAAATGGTTGAATCAACTTGTTTCCACCTCATTTCAACAAAAACAATTAAATGTGATGCCGTTGAATCAATTTGGAAAACTGATTGAATTTGCAAAAATTCATCAAAGTAATGGAATTATGTCTTTTTTTTTAACCCAACGTTGATCCATAATCCAAGGTCACGGTGACATTTTTTGTTGATTAAACATTGAACTGATGTCTGTGCCCAGCGGGATGGGATGGTTGTTTGCCTGCAGGATCAATGGAGGCCAAGAGCTCAGAGGGGGCACCTTTGATGGTTCAAGGAAGAAGACAAGGGCTAATGAGGTGCTGAGGGTAAGCAAATAGAATACATGTAATAACGCATGCAAAATGGGTCAATAAATGAATAAATAAGTACATAAGTAAATAATGAAAAACAACACCAACAGATCAAAGGGATTAAGGTCGGCAAAAATAAGTGCTTAGTAAGGTGCGGAATATAAGAAGTCTAATAGATTAAAGACATAAGACAAAACTAGAGACAAAACAAGAAAAATAAATCATATTATTTCCTGAACTTCCTCCTCATGTTGGTGGCAAAGGCTGCATTTTTCCATTCAAACTATAACCCTAGCTCCATGTCCACATCCCGGTTCAAACCCACATCCCAGTTCAAAATGACACAATGAGTACCTGGAGGAAAATGGGAGAGGGTCATGCCTTTTCAATTTCAGTCAAGGGGAGGGTTTAGTATTTTTTAAATCTAGTCCAGGGGAGGGTCATGCAATTTGTAATTTATGAAATGTAAATATTTCTCAATGTTTTAGAATTAGTTGCTTATTAGTCCATATATCGATGTGTGCCCAATGCCGCCCCTCATCTCTGACTCCATGCTGGGCGCACAATATCAAGTGTGCCTATAGGCTATTTAGTGTGGTCTCAATCAAATGATCCATAGGCTATAGGCTACGAAGTGCATGCTCTGAGAAGCACAGAGCAAAGTTATTATATTTCTAAGATAGTTGTTAGGGTGGTGTAAATAAAACTAAGCTGCATTACACACTGCAATGGATGTTCCAACCCTGAGCCCCGGCCTGCTCTGCTCTTTTGTGTGTGCTACTTAACCAATGGCTGTGCTGTGTAGGCCTATGGTGGCAGTTCAAGAGGAGAGTCAAAGGCTTCTTCCGAAAATAATTTTGGATTCGGCCTAGTCCAAAAAAATGCTTGCGGATTAGCATAGGTTCTATTCAGTTTGAGAAGGAGAGCGCAAAAATTAGATGGAGGACCAGAGGTCAATTTTGATAGCTTGCTACTGCTGTAAAAGATTTGATTAAAAACAACATGTCTCTTTCCCATGATGTATTTATCAAACTATGAGTTATCAAACTCAAAATAAACCAGATTTGAGTCATTTACATTGTGGTGCTGAAAGTTTAAGCACCAGCCGCTGCACAATTATTCAGAAATGGACAGCTCATGGTGCTGAAAGTAGGCAAATTCGAGTAGGTATAATTCATTTCAACCATCTTCATTTTAATTAGACTTTACCAGTGATAACCCGTCATTCAGGGCAGGTGGGGCAGAGGCCCACCTGTTTTGAGGCCTACGTTTTTAGCAGTAGGGGGGGCTTGCCTGTTTTGCATGCTATTTTGGCATTAATACGTGTCTCATATCAGTTTGCAAACAATGTAAAAAATAATATATATCATTGAGTTAATAAAGTCGCATACAAACATGGTCTGTTTTTTGTTTTCTTGAGTAAGGCAGTTCCAAAATGCAGGTGTTTCAGCCTAGCTCAGTGATTCTGTGGTGGTGGTGGGGCATCCAACAGAAAATATGGACCGTTGCGCTGTGATTGGCTCAGTGTACTGTCACTCATGGGGACACTACGTTACCTCCAAGTCTAGACATCGAAAATTCTAGCCCCTTGGGTGCTGCCATAGAGTTACATTAGAAGTGCCCATCCAGGAAGGCTCAAGGTCATTGGCCAGAGATAAAATGATGTCAAATCATGTTATATGTACAGTAGCTTTGATTGGACTGATCATACTTTCACAATCTTAGCTAGCAGTCATCATCATGAATCAAGTCGACAATCTACTGGCAAATCCCTTTTAATCCTTGTCATATGAAGAGAAATAATGAAAATAAATTATAGATGAAACGAATTGGTGCTCTACGGCCATTGGACATAAGCATTACACAACAAGTTGGAAATCAGAAATTCAACAATGAGTGGTTTGGAAGGAATCAGTGACAGTGGCTATGTGGCCGCAAATCTGGGATTAAAGGGCTCTTTTCCAAGTTTAAAATGATAAACATTCAACATTGGCCATGCTGTCAATTAAGCATTATTTGTGCCACGCTCAAAACAATTGTTAACTCGGAACTGCGAAAACTTGACTTCAGTGAGTTCAAGACAACTGGAAAGTCGGGAATAAACGAGCTCTGACACGGAGAATAACTTTTGAACGATCATCCGTTCAAACAGAATTGTAAATCCGGACTCTTTCTAGAGCTACGACCTGAAGATCAATGACGTCATCATGATTCAACCTTGTTTTTTTCCAAGTTCCTAGCGCCACCTTCCTGTTAAAGTGAGCACAGCACAACAAGGTGAGTCCAAAAATGTATTGTATGTCGCTGCATAAATTATGTAATATGCCAGGGAGATAAGAGAACTGTAGCTAAGAAAGTAATACTAAGTGTATGTTATGTAGTAAGATGTTCGTTTAGTTAAGTTTATTAATTCGACCATTTAAAAAAAACAAGCACACATTAAACTTAAAAGCCATACATGCACATGAATCAAATCATTGAGGATAACACACAATAAAGTCTGGGACTTATTTCCATTGTGGTCCTCTTGAGACAAGATGGCTAGACAAGATCAAACACAGTATGGCAGTGAAATAATAAAACAAAAACAGAGAAGAAGAACATCTATCTCATCATTCCAGTTACATCATAGGGGTTATTCATATGGGCACAGAGGACATCAAACATATTTTTACTTTATTTTTAAAGCTGTCCAGAGAGGACGTTGTTTTTATAGGCAGAGGCAACTCATTCCATTCTGAGGCTCCAGTGAACAAGAAAGTACCTTTCCCAGCATTACTCCTCAACCTGTATAAGCACACATCAGCAACACCTGATCTGGTGATGTGATTGTGTGCATCCCTAACACGAGGAAAGTAATCACTTAAATATCTGGGCGCAGGACCATAAATACTCCTCTAAACCAAGCCTAGTCTAATCTGGGACACCCTAGCTTCAACAGGCAGACGGTTTAGTTCCTGAAAGCAGCTCCTGCCTATGTGAGTATGTGGACTCACCTTCAATACTACCCTGATCAACTTATTATGGGCTATCTGGAGCTTCCCCTTCATAAGTTTAGATAAGCCCCCAAACCAGGAAGTACTAGAATAGTCAAAATGGCATTGAATGAGGGCAGTAGCTAGCACTTTCATGGAGTCCTTGTCAAGCAGCTTTGACTTTCTAGACAAAATGTACCTTCCCTAGCACCTTATTGGCCGTGCTCACACCTCTCAAGCTTCCATCAAGGATACATCCCAAGTAGCTAACAGAGGTTTTAGGAGTCAGCACTTCACCCCCTAACTCCACTCTGATTTCAGACAAACTACACAATTTAGGTCTGGATCCAAAAAATAATCAGTTTTCCCTAAGTGCAGAGATAGCTTATTATCTCCAAGCCATTTGCTAATGTTAGTAAGCTCTGTGCTAAGTATGCTCTCCAACATAGTTTTACTTTTGTGAGACACCAGAAGTGTAGAGTCATCTGCATAAAGAAAAATATGGCAAGAACAAGCATCTTTCATATCATTAATAACAGCAGAGGCCCAAGCACGCTCCCCTGCGGAAAGCCACAACTCATTGGTTTTGCCTGAGACAGTGAACCATTAACCTCTACTACTTGCTCCCTCCCTGATAAATAGGACTTTACCCAGCCTAGAGGGATACTGCTTAACCCCAGTGCCTCCAGTTTGGAGATTAGGAGACAGTGGTTAACTGTATCAAAGGCCTTCTGTAGATCAAGCAGTACCATGTGCCTCACCCTAATCATTTGGTCTATTTAATTTTGCTTACTGTTCTGACTTGGTGGTGCACATGTAGCCTATAACCTGTTTTAGAGAAATGTAATCATCGAATATTGTAAGAGCTTTCATTGTTTGCTTATATGCCCCCTTTATTTATCAGACGATTCTGACTTGGTGTACAGGGAGAACGCCGTAAGAACGTCCCATGTTCTGAATGCTGTCGCTGTACATTTCAAAAGTGCTAAACAAATAGTTATATTGCCTACGTTTGTCCTAACTCGCTCATTAATGTCTTAATCGAAATTACGGATTGCCTATTATCCGCTTGTCGTCTCAATTGTCATTAGAAACCACATTTGTTTAAGCAAGTCAGCCATATCAGCTATGTTTTTTAAAAGACAGTAACTGAGGCTGAATGAAATGTTTCGCTCCACTGATAGCCAGGTGTAGCAGTGGTAAGATGTTGGGACTGCTGTTGTGTAGGCCCTAACTGTATGTGAGCACTGTTTGTCAACGTTATAGTGCAATTAATGTATTGTTTAGTGTTGTGTAGTGGCTTTGCTGGCTTGCATCTGATAAAGGAATTTATATGTTTAAAGTAATGATTAAAGTATTCCACCCTGAAATCATATAATTGTATGAAATGTGTTAGAGTCATAATTTAATAATGTGTGTGACTAGACCATTGTGTTACTATTTCGCAATATGAGCTGGATAGAGTTGAGACATTCAAGGCCAACTGAACTGTCGACTTGTGATAACTCTGAAAACTGACAACAGGAAAGAGGCCACATTCAAGGCCCCTCTAATCTAGGGAGGAGAGGAACGGATAGAAATGGCTTGCAGAAGAGTGTGTGTGTGTGTGTGTGTGTGTGTGTGTGTGTGTGTGTGTGGGTGTGGGAATTATAAAATGACTGTGTTCTAACGGTTCCGATTATATTAAGTGTGATATAATTTGTGTGGGCCGTTGGCCTGGCAGGCTGGAGCCCCTTCTCTCAAAACCCCCTGTAGTTCTTCTGCATTAAAATCTCTGATACCCCAAAACTTCTCTGCTACTGCTACTACCAATTCAATCTTCTGGGATTCCCTTTCAATCTGTGCGGTACAATTAATGACCATAGCAATAAATGCCAAGAAGCCAACCTTACCAAAGCACATACTGTTCGGGTCCCTCTGTACTGGCCTACTACTCACAGGGATCCTCTCAGGCTCACTCAGCCTTTGCCTATCATCCTCTACTTTCTTCACTGCCTCAGCATATGACACTTTCTGCACTGCTCTCACCTTGGCATCTTCAATCTGTCTCACTTGCACAAGACATTTCTGATCCCCAGCAACATGGCCTCCCCCACAATTGAAACACATAACTTATTCCACCTAATCCATACACTTTTTGTCCCATGCCCTCCTGCACACTACTCACACCTCGGAATCTCCCGCCTACATACTGCTGCAACATGACCATAAACTTGCCACCTAAAACATTGTAGTGGGTTCGGAACAAAAGGATAACTTATATACCCTAGCATAACTTTATCCTGCAAACACTCTGCATCAAAACTCAGGACAGACAGGGTCTCCTCAGTCTCGCGATCCCCACCGGGTCTGTGTTGCACCAATCCACATGCATCACAGACACTGGGGATCTCCAACTTCAGTCAATCTACCTTAACACTTAACCTCACCCCAGTTTCTCGAAAACATGCAGCGCCTCTCTCCCTCTGAGCAGCAGACACACAAAAAAATCAATGCAAGTCCACCTTTGGATACTTTGACCGGATTGACAGAACCCAACTCCTTCTTCACCCAGCCTGATACCACAGACGGATCGGCCAAAACGTATGGGTCCACTTTCTCCACGAATTGTACTCCCACTGGGCCAGAGTCATGTCTGGCATTTTCCTGATCATTGGGGAGAGGCTCTGAAGCCTTCACCTCACCTGACAATGCAGAATTTTCCTCCTCACTTTTGTCAGGATCAATTTCAAGTTCACTATCCGTCGATTGCTCAGGGTTTTCAATTGCGTAACATGCATTTTTCTCTCCTGTACTTGACTCAAAGGAGAAAATGGCACACCTGGCACCAATCATTACGCGCACCTGCACTTCATCATGAGGCAAACCTGGACTCCATTACCTCACTTATTACCTTCCCTATATCTGGTACTCCCTTAGGTCCTTTCCCAAGTCAGTATTGTTTCTGTGTTTAAGTGAAGACGCCACTGCTATGTTATCTCGTTCCATGTTTGTTGTTTTATTAAAGGTAGCACCTGCTTCTCGACTCTCAGCGTCTTAGTTACAGGCTTGTATTTCACAGTCTGTTTGGGTTTGCACCTCGCGCCATTCTCACCATCTGTCCTCTTCCTCGCCCGGGCCTCCGACATGAATTCCATCTCGTGAGGGAATTCAGGAAACTCGGTATCAAGCCATCCGCTGCTGCCATACTCTCTCCACAGATCTACTCAACCCATCCTCCTTGAACATCACTCCAATCCTTTCTTTTTTTTGCTAAAGTCCATACTTTTTAAAGGTGCAATATGCAGAAATCTGTCAACCGGTTGCTAAAATTATAATAGTTTGCCTAATTTCAGTTTGTGACAAAACAAGCAATGTATAATGTACAGAATCATTGTACCATCTAAACCGCTGTGAAATATATTTTTCAATAACAAAAAATATTATGTTTTCAGCTTGCTTGAAGCTGGTGTACAAAACCGAAAGTAAAAGACGCAAAAATGGTTAGATGTGGTTATGTATTTCAAAAACGTACTTTTACTTTAATGTAGCTGTAAGCTAGGCATTAATAGCAACTGGCTCACTCATGAAGTGCTAAGGTAATGTTAGCAGACTTTTAGGGCTAATGTTAGCAGGCTGGTAGGGCTAACGTTAGCAGACTAGTAGGGCTAACGTTATCAGGCTAGTTGGCTAGCAACCCTGTAAGCTGATTTGTAACAATATATTTATAAAGTATTTGCTTGTAAGTTGGCTGAAAATGACATTGAAACCAGTAGTCATGAGTGCAAATTATGTGGTTTAATTTGAAGTTATAGATTTTAAGTTATTTCTGTTGGAGTTAACATTATGGAATAGGCTGGCTTTCTGATTCCTCCATATTACGTCACACCTCTCAAATGTTTTTTTCCAGCATGACTTCAGCATTTTTCTGAATACTGATCAGTTTTATGTGATAACTTGAAAAATAGAAAGTGAGGCGGAACTTTGCATTTGGTCTTTTGATGCGTATTCTAATGCAAATCCATTTGTTACATATGGTTAAATTTATGCTACCTACCCTTTAAGAAAACGAAGCATAGAAATAGCGCACATATCTACCACTTCTTGGACTTGCTTTCAATGAGACTGACATATCTATAACTCACATTTCTATGTGAATTTGGTCGGGTCGCCCAAAATGTTACTTATTTTAGCTTTAATAAAACATTAATCAAATACAACCACTAACGGTTATCCTCATTGCTGTTGCTCTAAGATGGCCGCTCAGCGCAAACGCGCATGTGCCAATTGAATCTCAACATGGAAACAGTCTGTGGTTCTATTTAATTAACGTTTTATTAAAAAGTATGGATTTCAGCAAACAAAGAAAGGCAGACAATTACAGAGGACAAACATAGGTACATGGTACCCTAACCCTAACTCTAGCTGCATGCAGTGATGTAAAGTACTTAAGTAAAAAATACTTTAAACTGCCACTTACATAGTTTTTGTTGGGGTATCTGTACTTTACTTGAACATTTATATTTTTGACAACTTTTACTTTACTACATTCCTAAAGAAAATGATTTACTTTTTACTCCATACATTATGACACCCAAAACTACTCATTACATTGTGAATGCTAAGCAGCACAGGAAAATTGTCAAATTAATGCACTTATCAAGAGAACATAGATCCACAGAAGATGCAATCACCATCTGCCCTATCCCATCTTGACAAGAGGAATACCTATGTAAGAATGCTGTTTATTGACTACAGCTCAGCATTCAACACCATGGTACCCTCCAAGCTCATCATTAAGCTTGAGGCCCTGTGCAACTGGGTCCTGGACTTCCTGACAGGCCACACCCAGGTGGTGAAGGTAGGAAACATCACCTCCACTCCGCTGATCCTCAACCCTGGGGCCCCACAAGGGTGCATGCTCAGCCCCCTCCTGTACTCCTTGTTCACCCATGACTGTGTGGCCAAGCATGCCTCCAACTCAAGTTTGCAGATGACACAACAGTAGTAGGCTTGATTACCAATGATGACGAGACCACACTCTGGGAGTGTGGTGCCTGGAAACCTCTCACTTAATGTCAACAAAACAAAGGAGATGATCGTGGACTTCAGGAAACAGCAGAGAGGGCACCCCCCCTATCTACATTGACAGGACCGCAGTGAAGAAGGTGGAAAGCTTCAAGTTCCTTGGCGTACACATCACTGACAAACTGAAATGGACCACCCACACAGACAGGGTGGTGAAGAAGGCGCAACAGAGCCTCTTCAACCTCAGGAGGCTAAAGAATACTTATAAATACTTATTTTCCACCATAATTTGCAAATAAATTCATAAAAAATCCTACAATGTGATTTTCTGGATTTTTTTTCTTCTCATTTTGTCTGTCATAGTTGAAGTGTACCTATGATGAAAATTACAGGCCTCTTTCATCTTTTTAAGTGGGAGAACTTGCACAATTGGTGGCTGACTAAATACTTTTTTGCCCCACTGTATATACTGTATTCTATACTATTCTACGGTATCTTAGTCACTTAATATTTACATATCTGGCATTACTCATTGCATGTGTATATACTGTTTTCTATACTTTTTTACTGCATCTTAGTCCGTTCTGCTCTGACATTGCTTGTCCATATGTTTATAGTTTTAATTAATTCCTACTTAGATTTGTGTGTATTGGGTATGCTGTATGTTGTGTAATTTGTTAGATACGACTTGTTAGATATTACTGCACTGTCGGAGCTAGAAGCACAAGCATTCCGCTTCACCCGCAATAACGTCTGCTAATCACGAGTATGTGATGAATAAAATTTGATTTGAACATTCCTCGCCATTCCTACTGCCTCTGATCTGACGGACTCACTAAACACACGTCTGAGTGTCCCTCTGACTATCCTTAAAAAATATATGTATAATAAAGTCATTCCGTCTGGTTTGCATACTAAAAGGAACTTGAAATGATTTATAGTTTTACTTTTGTTACTTAAGTATATTTTAGCAATTACATTTACTTTTGATACTTAAGTACATTTAAAACCAAATACTTTTAGACTTTCACTCAAGTAGTATTTTACTGTGTGACTTTCACTTTTTCCTGAGTCATTTTCTATTTAGGTATCTTTACTTTTACTCAAGTATGACAATTGGGTACTTTTTTCACCACTGGCTGCATGTCAACATCCTAGTGCAACCCTAGCAGCTGCCTCAACCACAACCCTATACAACCCCTGGTTGTATATGCAGAGTTTTGACATTGGCCTTACAGTATAATTAGAAAATAAACAAATTAAAGCATTTTTGCAAAGAGTTATGTGATATTAATCTTGTTTTAACAGCTTTTTCCCCCCTGACTGCTTTCTCCGCCCCTCCTCCATCAGCTGATGCTTGTAAATACGTTTAGTTGCCAGGAAGTAAACTAGTGTGCGTGCCAAGATGGAAAATGAAGGGACAAAACATCTTCAAGCTAAAATAATCGCGCTTTTGAGAGTATAGTGAATCTATTTTCAAGGTAGCTAAATCGTATTATTTCTAGTTTCTAGCACCTGTTAAGCAGTTTGAAAGTTGTTAGCTAGCTAGCTACTAGTAGCCAGCTTTAGCTAAGTTTATTGTTGTTGCATGTCCACCGTTAACTTGTTTTGATGTTTGATTGACTAGCTTCAAGGATGAAATACCCTGCTAATCAAACGTTTTAGCTACATTAGCTACTGTAGTTAGCTTAGCAAGCTAGGTACAGTAACATCTTTATGTTTATTGTTCTAAACAGGGTGGTTAATTCATTGTATATCCTTCTAAGCTAAGCTAGTAGCTAATGTTAGCTACTTAGCTAGCAAGTGCTCCACATTTCTCAACTAGAATAGGGTTCGCTTCTTAGATGACATATTTGCTGCCACCGATTTAAGAAGTGTGTTTGCATTTCTATTGTTCATGATTTGATCTAAAAATATAGCTAGAAGATTGGAACGTATCAGCTTTGAACATGGATATTCATGAAAGAAGTCAACCATGGGGGAAGTTAGTAAAAGTGGACACTGAATCGGAAGTATTGCTTGTCAACAGGGAATGCACTGTCGGGCGAAGAAAAGGTACGATTAACATTCCACACAGTGACATTAACTCACTTCACCATATTGTAGGCTACTTTCTGAAATATATAGAAAGTTCTGTGGTAGGACACTAACTGTTATCTATAAATGATATAAATATTTAATGAGTTACTAAAATACCTGTTCTAAATATGAATGATTATTGCTCCCACAATAATAGTAATGTGTAAAATATATATTCTATAAGGCATGAGGCATAAAAACGAAATATAATCTATGTTGCTTGTTTTGAGGATCTGGTTTATAAATGTCTTGATGTTTGTGACAAAAGACAACATGTCATAGACATGAGAGCCAGGCAGTGTCTGGGCTCTTTAATAAAACCAGTTAATTCAAGGCACAATGCCCAAGGTCACTAAACTTAGACACCCCCTCTGATGATATCAAAGGTGTCTGTTGAGGACACGTGTGCAGAATGGTATGTTTTCTTTGTATGGATTTTGCTCAAGGAAAGGTTTAGTCTCTATTATTTTGAATTCCAGGAGTCTGCTTTCCAATACAAGTGGTCTGAGTTTAATGAGCTAGTATGCTATGCACCATCCAAAATATGGTATAAAGGAAGGGTATAAATATATCAACAATAAATCATCATAATCGTACAATCTCAGTCTAGTAATTTGAGCCGCCTCGTGAAAATATCAACTGCCCATTGCCTAAAGACATGTTTTCCTGGTATTTTAAAATGGATCATGAATAAGTCTTAATTGGCCTTGTTTACAGTAACGTGACGTAAACAAAGTAATGCTTTTTACACACGGTATAGCACAACAGCTCCATAAGGGAAAGGGGGATACCTAGTCAGTTGTACAACTGAATGCCTTCCACGGAAATGTCTTCCGCATTTAACCCAACCCCTCTGAATAGGAGATGTACGGGGGGCTGCCTTAATCGACATCATAAGTAGCCTACCATACGAGAACATCTAGCTTATTCAAATCATGCTTAAAGTAGTCATCTTAGACGATGTTGTGATTTTCTGTGCATTTTTATGAACCATCATTTTCTTTCACCAGGCTGTGATCTTTCCTTTCCTGCTAGCAAACTGGTCTCGGGGGATCACTGTAAGATAGTCCAGGATGAGAGATCAGGGTTGGTGTGGCTAGAGGACATGAGGTATGAGGGGGGTCTCTAACAATATTTTTGTTGTGTGTGTTTTTTTTTCTTTCTCTTCGGTCCTGTATAGCTTACAGGCTCAATGTAGGCCCATTTTCAAGGCCCGTCTGATCAATTCTGTATGTTTAACAATGCGATAACACGGTAATGTGAAGCGGTACCTGTTAGCCTAATCAGGCTAAATAGATTTTAACCTGCGTTTTTATGTTAGGTTTTATTAGAGAAAAATATGTTATGCAGATTGTCCTGTTTGTTGTGACTGGTCAGTGTATTTAATGGTACATTGAACAGATCTAGGCCTGCACATCACAGTGTAGTCTAATTGTCAGTGTAAAGCAACCAGCTTGGAGGTAATGAGGCAAATGACACTAACCAGTAATTAGAGGTTGTGTTTTACCATGCTCTGAGTCAGCAAAGTATTCTCTACACACATCACTCTAGTGTCCGCGTACACACCCACTGCATTAGGCTATGCATCACTGAGCACAGTGGTAACTCTGTTTTGCTTCTGAATATTGTGGAAACCTCTGCAATGGAAAGACGGAATGCGACAGTGTAGTTACTCAATAGTGTAGGATACAATTCCATCCCTATACATCCCATGAAGAGAAGCTACTATTTAATCAATGCCCTGTTCATTGCTACTATAATAATAACTGCATCCCTAGTCTGGGATTTATTCCAAGGCTGCTGATAAATCCACGACAGAAATGACTGACCAGTGTTGTTTTTTGTGTTGTGTTTTTTTCCCACCCCTCTAGCACCAATGGTACAGTGATTAACATGTCAAAGCTGGTGAAAAAGCAGGTTCATATGCTGCAGAATGGAGACGTCATCTACTTTGTGTACAGGAAAAACGAGCCAGAGCTAAGTACGTTTTGTTTTCCTACATTGATTGGGGTGTTTCACTCTGTGGTCTCTTTGTTGTTATTAAACCATAATGTTGGTTTCTCTGTTTTACATTGGTTATGATTTTATTTTTTATTTTTTTTATTTCACCTTTATTTAACCAGGTAGGCTAGTTGAGAACAAGTTCTCATTTGCAACTGCTACCTGGCCAAGATAAAGCATAGCAGTGTGAACAGACAACAACACAGAGTTACACATGGCGTAAACAATAAACAAGTCAATAACAGTAGAAAATAAAAAAAAATCTATATACAGTGGGGCAAAAAAGTATTTAGTCAGCCACCAATTGTGCAAGTTCTCCCACTTAAAAAGATGAGAGGCCTGTCATTTTCATCATAGGTACACTTCAACTATGACAGACAAAATTAGAAAAAAAATCCAGGAAATCACATGATAGGATTTTTAATGAATTTATTTGCAAATTATGGTGGAAAATAAGTATTTGGTCACCTACAAACAAGCAAGATTTCTGGCTCTCACAGACCTGTAACTTCTTCTTTAAGAGGCTCCTCTGTCCTCCACTCATTACCTGTATTAATGGCACCTGTTTGAACTTGTTATCAGTATAAAAGACACCTGTCCACAACCTCAAACAGTCACACTCCAAACTCCACTATGGCCAAGACCAAAGAGCTGTCAAAGGACACCAGAAACAACATTGTAGACCTGTACCAGGCTGGGAAGACTGAATCTGCAATTGGTAAGCAGCTTGGTTTGAAGAAATCAACTGTGGGAGCAATTATTAGGAAATGGAAGACATACAAGACCACCGATAATCTCCCTCGATCTGGGGCTCCACGCAAGATCTTAGAAGATTGGGAGAATGTCATATGGTCAGATGAAACCAAAATATAAGTTTTTGGTAAAAACTCAACTCGTCGTGTTTGGAGGACAAAGAATGCTGAGTTGCATCCAAAGAACACCATACCTCATGTGAAGCATGGGGGTGGAAACATCATGCTTTGGGGCTGTTTTTCTGCAAAGGGACCAGGACGACTGATCCGTGTAAAGGAAAGAATGAATGGGGCCATGTATCGTGAGATTTTGAGTGAAAACCTCCTTCCATCAGCGAGGGCATTGAAGATGAAACGTGGCTGGGTCTTTCAGCATGCCAATGATCCCAAACAAAACCGCCCGGGCAACGAAGGAGTGGCTTCGTAAGAAGCATTTCAAGGTCCTGGAGTGGCCTAGCCAGATCTCAACCCCATAGAAAATCTTTGGAGGGAGTTGAAAGTCCGTGTTGCCCAGCAACAGCCCCAAAACACCACTGCTCTAGAGGATATCTGCATGGAGGAATGGGCCAAAATACCAGCAACAGTGTGTGAAAACCTTGTGAAGACTTACAGAAAACGTTTGACCTCTGTCATTGCCAACAAAGGGTATATAACAAAGTATTGAAATAAACTTTTGTTGTTGACCAAATACTTATTTTCCACCATAATTTGCAAATAAATTCATTAAAAATCCTACAATGTGATTTTCTGGATTTTTTTTCTCATTTTGTCTGTCATAGTTGAAGTGTACCTATGATGAAAATGACAGGCCTCTCATCTTTTTAAGTGGGAGAACTTGCACAATTGGTGGCTGACTAAATACTTTTTGCCCCACTGTACATCTCCTTAAGATAATAGAACTTCAATTAAAGAGTTAAACAAACAGGGAGCACAGTGTACGGTTGCTAGCTTAATATAGGCCTACCTCATTATTGTGAGTGTTTAGTACGTTTAAAAAAAACTTTGGCTTGTGGTAGGTAGGCTGTATAAAGAATAATGTTTTTCTTAAGTTTCTTCAGAAAGTGTATATAAATCAGTAGTTCATAGTGCATAAATGTCTTTTAGCCACTTGTTTTCCTGTGTATCTTCCACTGCTGACACCTTGGTTGTATAATACATACACAATTAACTTACATAATGTGTGTAAACTGAGTTGGACAAGTAGGTCAGCTAAACTCATTCTTGACCGATCAAAATAAGAGTAATATGTTCCCTTTTTGGGATATTTAATGAATTGTTCATGAAAGTTTGCCTCAACAACTGAGTAAAGTAAAAGTATGGTGTGCAATCTTTTGCTCGTACAGATATTGCCTACATATATCAGTCCATAAAACCAGAGAGGACATTCTCACAAGACTCAATTTGTAAGTAGGTAATACCCAAATGTTTGACTGCGACCTCTGCATCCTTTTCATGAAAAGCATTTGTAGGCTCATTAGCTTGTTTGTTGCTTACCACCCTTATCTCATCCTGTCAGGCGACGCCACCAAATGCTCAGATATGCAGCAGAAAGCCCAACCCTGCACTGTTCCAGCAGCAGTGTCTGTGGAGCCATTCCTGGTAGGACCTCCATGGGAACAGCAGGCCTTAGAGGAGCCCCAGCCCTCCACCTCCTCCCACCTCTTCCACACATTCTCCCCCTCCACAGCATGTTCCTCTGCAACCTCCCTCCTGCACTCCTCTGCCTCAGGTAGGCTTTCCATCTGGCTTGTGCTTGCTTTAAATTTTGGTTAATTGTGAAGTCTTCCGCCCTCCCCCCCTCAAATTTTTTAACCAATATAGCATGTCTCCCTTGAATTGTGCCAGCTTTGTTCACTGTCCTTTACCTCTTTCAAAATCCCCAAATTCAAGGGCGGCTCTGGACAACTGATAATATGATAGACTTTATCCGATTTGATCAGACTTATATGGCCACTACTACTCCTGATATTCAAGGATAGGCACCGGTAACTGAATGTGCACCAATCTCATGGGCTTTTGATAATTCTTCGTCTCTCAGGTTCCGAGGGTCCTAAATGTGCTGCATCCTCTGTAGGCAAGGCTGAGGAGCCCAACTCTAACCTCCTCTGCTCAACAGACGTGCGACAGACTGAAGCCCAGAGCAGAGTCCCAATGCTGGAAGAGGGGGACATGGAGCCAGAGAGAAAGAGGAGGAAAACTGACGGTGCTGGTCAGTGTCATTACCTTGTGGGGTCTTGATACTTGGTTGGTGACGCTTGATTGTAACAGTTTTCCCCCTTTTCCTTCCCTAGATAAGAACTATGATTTTGGACTGCCACATACTTCCAGTATTGAGGTGGTGGGCCCGGGCCCAGCTAAGGGAACTCTTATCACGGATCTATTGGGAAAAGCTGCCGTGACTGTGGAAGGAGCCACGACTGACAAAATGGAGGAGTCCCTCACCTGTATCATCTGTCAGGACCTACTTCATGACTGTGTCAGGTACAGCAAGACTCTACCTACTACTACTAAATTAGAAAATAGGCCCACTCCACATTTTCATTGCTTGTGGCTCCTCGCAGCAGATGAAAATAACTGTTTCAATAAATATAATATATAGTCATATAAACAACACACAACATTGTGTAATTCCATTCTGTAAGACAGAAAGCTGCCTCCACTGCATTGTTCATGTTATCATCTCCCCGTGCGTCTCCCAACTAGCCTGCAGCCCTGTATGCACACCTTCTGTGCTGCGTGTTACTCTGGCTGGATGGAGCGCTCGTCTCTCTGCCCTACCTGTCGCTGCCCCGTAGAGAGGATCCGCAAGAACCACATCCTCAACAACCTGGTGGAGGCCTACCTTATCCAGAAACCAGGTTTGTATCCAATCTGCCCTACTCTACCCTTGGACCCTCATTAACACTACTGGGGATGGTCCCCTGCTCTTCCCCCTGTTAAACACGGCATTTTTGCATCTTGTCTTATGTGTTTCTCCTTGTCCTGAATATCTGTACAGGGCTAGCCTATAAAAAAATATGTGGGCCTTTGTGTTTGTACCATCTCTTTTTGTGCGTGGATAAAGCATTGCAATATTGACCCTGTGTGTCCACAGAGAAGTGTCGCAGTGAGGAGGACCTGAAGAGCATGGACAGCCACAACAAGATAACTCGGGACATGCTGCAGCCAAAGATTGAGCGTTCCTTCTCCGATGAAGAGGGCAGCTCTGATTATCTCTTTGAGCTCTCTGACAATGACAGCGACGCCTCCGATATCAGGTCAGACAAAAGAGTAGCTGTGTGTATGTGTGAGTGTTTGTGGTCTTGTGTGTACAGTGTGTGACTGTTTTTTTGTCCCCCCACTGAAACCTTTTCTCCTTGTTCCTGTTGTTGTGTGTCCATAGCCAGCCCTTTGTGATGTGCAGACAGTGTCCAGGCTACAGGAAGGAGATTAGCCAGGTACTGTGGGCCATAGGGCCAGCTCCTCTAGGACCAGCCCCACCAACTCCTGAGGACAGGGCTGGGAAACCCCTTGGAGAGAGGCCATCAACATCATCAACACGCTCTGACTTCTCCACTACAGGTTACTGAACTGTGCCGAACTGTTGATCGCAATAATGGATGACCTTTTTGTATAGTGATTTTATATCTGATATGTAATCGTTCTACATTGTGTGATCAAATTGTCTATCAAAATGTTGCACTCGCCTGAACACAGAAACGTGTTGGTCAGATGCGCCACAAGCATTCCATCTGCAGATTCTACAACAGTACAGTGTGCACCTTTCAGGGCCTTGCCCCAGACGATATGCATATGTGTCCCACTGAAATGTTTCCCTCTGTGTCCTGTCCTCCTCCTGCAGCACCTCGAGAGTACACGTGTCCTCCTCAGGGCAGCCATGTCATCTGCACCTGCTGCCTGCAGCCCATGCCAGACCGCCGCACCGAACTCTCCTCTCAGCAATGTGAGTGGCCCACAGGCCTGTCAGTCAATGTTAATGGACCAACGGCACGGTTGCCTTGGCTGAATGTGCTGATGGGTGTGGTTCTTTGTGTTGGGCAGGTGTGGCGTGCCAACGGCCCTTCTGCCACATGTACTGGGGCTGCCAGAGGATCGGCTGTCAAGGCTGCCTAGCACGTTTCAATGGTTTGTCTCTGCTCTAGTACTGAAGGAAGTTAGAGGTAGTTTTGTTAGCCAACGCTAACTAGCGCTAGCTTAGCGCCAAGACTGGAAGTCTTCGGGCATAGAGCTGTACCTGAAGACTTCCAGTCTTTGCGCTAAGCTAGTTAGCATTGGCTCACGAAATTACCTCTAACTTCCTTCATACCTGATGCAAATACATAACATTTTTATCCACAAGTTCATTGCCAAAATCCCAAACTAAGTTGTAGTACTTAATCGCAAATAAGTTTGTGGAGATTTGTTTAATTGACCTTGGAAAATAACCGGTACAAACTTCACACTGTGCTATTAAACAGCCATCACTAACATTGAGTGGCTGCTGCCAACATACTGACTCAAATCTCTAGCCACTTTCATAATAAAAAATTGGATGTAATAAATGTATCACTAGTCACTTTAAACAATGCCACTTTATATAATGTTTACATACCCTACATTACTCATCTCATATGTATATACTGTACTCTATACCATCTACTGCATCTTGCCTATGCTGCACGGCCATCGCTCATCCATATATTTATATGTACATATTCTTATTCATTCCTTTACACTTGTGTGTGTGTGTGTGTGTATATAAGGTAGTTGTTGTGAAATTGTTAGATTACATGTTAGATATTACTGCACGGTCGGAACTAGAAGCACAAGCATTTCGCTACACTCGTATTAACATCTGCTAACCATGTGTGTGTGACCAATAAAATGTGATTTGATGCTTAGTTAACCAGGCCTTTTGGCTGATTTCCAAGGTAACACTATCATTTTGGAAAGTTTGACAATAGTGGTTGCAAATGGAAATTTACCAAGATAGATTTCCTATATTGTCCCTATGTCTTACTCATAATTTGTTACTGTATCACATTGCAGTAGCATGTTTACCAGTATGAGAAATATAATATCCATGTCTTCTTCCACAGAACTCAACCTTACAGACAAATGTCTGGACGGTGTTCTGAACAGCAATAACTATGAATCAGAGATCCTCCAGGTACATCCTTTTTATACTCCTTGGCTCTAACCATTGGTCTGTCTGGACACCCAGAAACCGTATCTGCACTATTTGGGGTGGTTTCCCAGACAGATTCATCTTAGTCCTGGAGTAAAACACTATTTCAATGACGATTCTCCATTGAACATTCGGACCCTTTACTCAGTACTTTGTTGATGCACGTTTGGTAGCAATTACAGCCTCAAGTCTTCTGCTTACAGAATTACTTGTCAGCCAGAGGGATGTCGTGGAGGGACATGCTACAGGAGGGTCTTCGGGGCCTGCAACAGGGAACCTTCTATCTCTCTGGTCAGTCTTGACACTATCCTCTTCACCTCACATAACTTGAGATTGGAAGCGTTCCAGGTTGCCTTTTTTGCAGTTGCGCAACACTACTGCAAAAACGATAAGCTGGAACGCCACCATTAAGCTTCCCATCTTGAACATGGTTCTAAGTCCTACTGACAGTGCAGAGCATCCTTCCACCTCCCTTTGGAACACACTAGTAACCCTCGCTCTCCAATTTTTTTACCCCAGATTATCGCATCAACAGTAATGCCATAATGTGTTTCTGCTGTGGCCTGCGTGCCTTCAAGGAGCTGGCCTACAAATATAGACAAAACATTCCTGGCTCGGAGCTCCCAGGTGAGAGAGCACTGCCCACAACGACACAGCCTCTAACGACTGTAGACTGCGAGATGGTAATGAACTAGCATATCCAAATTATGAATGAAGCTTTATTTGTTTGATATTCTTTCCCACAGTTGCTGTGACGTCTCGGCCTGACTGTTATTGGGGACGCAACTGCCGGACTCAAGTAAAGGCACACCACGCCACGTAAGTTACATGTGGCCATTATCTTCTGAATAGGTCTCCACAGTCCAAGCTTATATATATTTGTACCAGTCAATAGTTTGGACACACCTACTTTTTTTTGTGACTATTTAAAAAAAACTATTTTCTACATTGTAGAATAATAGTGAAGACACAAACTATGAAATAACACATATGGAATCATGTAATAACCAAAAGCTTTAAACAAATAAAAAAATATTTTATATTTGAGATTCTTCAAAGTTTGACTGACCTTCATGTCTTAAAATAATGATGGACTGTCGCTCCTCTTTGCTTATTTGAGCTGTTCTTGCCATAATATGGACTTGGTCTTTTACCAAATAGGGCCTCTGTATACCACCCTTACCTTGTCACAACACAACTGAATGGCTCAAAACGCATTAAGGAAAGAAATTCCTCAAATTAACAAGGCACACCTGTTAATTTAAAGGCATTCCAGGTGACTGCCTCATGAGCTAGTTGAGAGAATGCCAAGCATGTGCAAAAGCTGTCATGAAGGCAAAGGGTGGCTACTTTAAAGAATCTCAAATATATTTTGATTTAACACTTTTGGGGGGGTTACTACATTTTTCCATATGTTATTTCATAGTTTTGATGTCTTCACTATTATTCTACAATGTAGAAATTAAATAAAACTCTTGGAATGAGTAGGTGTGTCAACTTTTGACTGATACTGTGTATAGTTGTGTGGTCTCTGTTAGAGGCTTCAATGTGGCTGTACATGTATTTTACCAGAAGGGGGCACTGTTGTATCAGCTTGGCCAATAACACCTGCTAGTAGAAGAAAGCTGCAATCACTTCTTCACAGCAGCTCTGGTTCATGATGTGACACATTTGTATTGTTTCCTTTTCACCTTGTTGCAGGAAATTCAACCACATATGTGAGCAGACGCGTTTCAAGAACTGAAGAGCCTTGTGGGTGACCTGCTATGCAAGGCTCCTCTCCAATCACTGGAGCAAAGACTGACTTCCAAGGATCTCCTGTATTACTCTCTGTCTCTATACAAAGTGGTCCTATTTTTCCTCCCTCCCTTATTAAGCAGCTCTTTGCCCTGAGGAAAAGTGTCTCTCTCTTAGGTAATAACTTGTAGTTCTCTAACAGGTTCTATAGTCTTTGTATTTGATTATATGCAGGAATTAGAATCAAACTCTTTTGATAAGACTGGCTAGGTAATGATTAGCCCAGTCTTATAGGAATAGTAGGGTGGGATAGTACTATGCACTCCACACAGTAGGACCGGATTCCCCTATATGATGATGGACTAATATCTTATGGGGAATATGATCAGCACCCTTCATTGCAGTATCATGTTCTTTTGGGTACATGATCATATGACTAGTTTGAGGGATAATTTTGTTTTTTTTAAATACACTGAGAACAATTAAAAATAAGAATTTGTTCTTAACTGACTTGCCTAGTTAAATAAATGTGTACTGTTACACACTGGATGAAATGGCATCTTTTGTGACCGTAGCTTAGAAGGCATAAATATATTGATATTAGTAAGCCGTTGACACTTTTTCTAATTCCGTGTGCCTGAGTAGTTGGCACAAAAAAAAAAGGATGAATTGATTTTGTTTTTCTCTCTCAATTTATGGTGTAGTGCTTTAGATATCTTGGAGAATTCTGTATTTGAAAGCTTCCTACTTTTGTGAAAATACAGCAGCAAATGGTGTTCTAAATAGTATTCCTATGTTGGAACCTTCCCCCAAACCTACTAGGTAGAATCACAGCTATGTTGTCTAAAGACTTCATATGCATATATAGACATTGAGGCTTCTTGTGGTTTCTATATCGCTCTCACACACACAAGAAAAAGTATGTGAACCCTTGTAAATACCTGGGTTTCTGCATAAATTGGTCATAACATTTGATCTGATCTTCATCTAGGTCACAACAATAGACAAACACAGTCTGCTTAAACTAACACACAAGCAATTATACGTTTGTATGTCTTTATTGAACACACCGTGTAAACATTCACAGTGCAGGGTGGAAAAAGTATGTGAACCCTTGGATTTAATAACTGGTTGACCCTCCTTTGTCAGCAATAACTTCAACCAAATGTTTTCTGTAGTTGCAGAATCAAACCTGCACAACGGTCAGGAGGAATTTTGGACCATTCCTCTTTGCAAAACTGTTTCTGTTCAGCAATATTCTTGGGATGCCTGGTGTGAACTGCTCTCGAGGTCATGCCGCAGCATCTCAATCGGGTTGAGGTCAGGACTCTGACTGGGCCACTCCAGAAGGTGTATTTTCTTCTTTTGAAGCCATTGTTGTTGATTTACTTCTGTGTTTTGGGTCGTTGTCCTGTTGCATCACCCAATAGCATAACATTCTCCAGCAAAATGTCTTGATAAACATGGGAATTCATTTTTTCATCGATGATAGCAAGCTGTCCAGGCCTCGAGGCAGCAAAGCAGCCCCAAACCATGATGCTCCCTCCACCATACTTTACAGTTGGGATCAAGTTTTGATGTTGGTGTGCTGTGCCTTTTTTTTCCTCCTCACATAGTGTTGTGTGTTCCAAACAACTCAACTTTAGTTTCACCTGTTCACAGAATATTTTGCCAGTAAGCGCTGTGGAACATCCAGGTGCACTTTTGCAAATTTCAGATGTGCAGCAATGTTTTTTTTTTTTTGGACAGCAGTGGCTTCTTCCGTGTTGTCCTCCCATGAACACTATTCTTATTTAGTGTTTTATGTTTCGTAGACTCGTCAACAGAGAAGTTAGCATGTTCCAGAGATTTCTGTAAGTCTTTAGCTGACACTAGGATTCTAGAATGCTCAATCATCTTTGCAGGATGGCCACTCCTAGGGAGATTAGCAACAGTGCTGAATTTTCTCGATTTTATAGATCATTTGTGTTACTGTGGACTGATGAACATCAAGGCTTTTAGAGATACTTTTGTAACCCTTTCCAGCTTTATGCAAGTCAACAATTCTTAATCTTAGGTCTTCTGAGATCTCTTTTGTTCAAGGCATGGTTCACATCAGGCAATTCTTCTTGTGAATAACAAACTCAAATTTTGTGAGTGTTTAATAGGGCAAGGCAGCTCCAACCAACATATCCAATCTCGTCTCATTGATTGGACTCCAGGTTAGCTGACTCCAATTAGCTTTTGGAGAAGTCATTAGCCTTGGGATTCACATACTTTTCCCAGCCTACACTGTGAATGTTGAAATTATGTATTCAATATAGACAAGAAAAATACAATGTGTGTGTTATTAGTTTAAGCACACTGTTTGTCTATTGTTGTGACTTAGATGAAGATCAGATCAAATGTGATGACCAATTTATGCAGAAATCCAGGTAATTCCAAAGGGTTCACATACTTTTTCTTGCCACTGTATGAATGACAAAAGATATTCAGTGGCACCATTTTGAATTCAGACAGCTTCCGCATATTAATAAGACGATGCAATTTGTGTTTATTGGAAAAGGGAGGTTATACTTAGTTTTGGGGAAAGGGGATTTCTGCTGAGTTTCTTTGGATTTCCCGACAAGGGCAAAAAGCCATGTACAAGCTAAGCATAATAGGGCTGAGTGAGAATCCATGGGATAGTTAGTTGTATAGGATTTCAGTTTGTCAGGCGGGGATAATGAGGGTTATGTGTTGAAATGTTGTTTTATCTGAGGCTGGGAAAGGCAGGGGGTGTTCAGTTATATGCTTTGCTCGGGATAATCAACGTAAAGCAGATTTATTTCTTTTTTCTTTTAAGTAGTGTATTAGAGAAGCTTTCTCAGCTCTGAACTAGTAGTAACGGCCAATGCAGGTTTTTTTTGTTAGAATGCACAATGGTTTGTTAGACTTGGGTTCAGGGGGGTTGAATTGTTCCTCCTTTTTTGCATTGTTAGGTTAGTGGTGTTGGCTAAACATGTTGATTTAAGCCAACAACTTGATCATACTTGTTAGTAAGGATTACTATTCTGTATTGTTTTGCAAGCCCAATTTTGCAGAACCCCCCCCTAACGTTTTCAGGTAGTAATATGTTAAACTTGACACTATTCTGCTTTGTATTCCAGTTCATACGATGAGTACATGTTTTTCGACATATGTTGCCGTATTGAAGGGTAACCTTGGAGCATTTTGTATCGATCTTATAACAAAGTTTGTTTATCAGAGTTTTTTTTTTGTGCTGTGTTTATTGTTTTGGAGAAACAGAGGAACAAGTGCCATGGTTTGGTTAAACCTAAATTGGTGCAAATTTCCTGTAGTAAGTTTTGAGGAAATACTACATTGCCGTTTGAATTCTAACTTGTTTAGGGTGTTTTCACTGTCAGACAAAGTGTTGCATTTACACAGTACTCACTTGTCTCTTACCATTATCTTTAAATTAGTGACCAATCATATGAAAGTCTAATCGGCCCAGTGTCTGCAGACCTTTTAGGCTAGCAAGAATGCCCTGATGTACTATTTTCTTATGTGCCCTTTTATATATTGAAAAATAACTTGCGTTGTTAGTAGTGAAGGAAAGTACAGCATTTTGGGTTGGGGGTATACAGTCATTAAAGTGAAAAAAAATTACTTTGCAAGAAATTAAATGAAGAGGTTATTCACTGATCTGTGTAATTAAAAACAATTGTTTTGTTATATATCAATTGTAAAATTTGATTTTTGTAAATTGTGACATTAAATTACAACATTGATTTAATATGGAAAAAGTAGAATGTCCAAACTGTTAGATCTGTTTACAAGCAAGACTGGCTTTGAGGGTATTTGCTTCTAATTCAGCTCGCACACATTGAATCCCAGCCTAAATGTTCAAATGAGTTATTCAAATTTGTCAATCTGATTGTGGGTTATAGGCATTGCGGGTTTTACAAGCAATGTTCGCGGAGATCCCATTAACGGTAAACGCTGCATATGTCGGCTCAATCGGAAATTGCCTTTAAAAGCTGCAATGCCCATAACCTACGATCGGCACCCAACTGTTCTTTTGATGACACACAAGATTACAATTAGGTGGGGATTCAAACAAACACCGATTAATGACCTGTGCACAGCGATAGATTGAAGGCAATTGCCCAAACATTCATGGAGATTAAATTAGCTGTAAAGGCCACAGATGTCTGTCTGCTCAAGCAGATATGACCTTAGTCTATCACAGTTTACTGGTCCTTTGTGTTTGATTCCCAGCCCCAAGCTGAACTGTAAATAAGCACTGAGGAAAAGGTGGAGAATACGACTTTTTATTTTCGATTACGGCATCTGTTGAGAAACGTCCTTGTGCAATCAATGTGGATGAAACTCGGGATTGGTGCTGTAACTCGACCTACAGTGCATTTGGAAAGTATTCAGACCCCTTGACTTTCCGCATTTTGTTATGTTACGGCCTTATTCTCAAATTGATTTTTTAAAATTTTTAAATCCCCCTCAATCTACACACACTGCCTCAATGACAAAGCGAAAACTGTTCGACATTTTTACAAATGTATTAAAAATAAATAAAAACTGACTCGATTTAAGCTCCGGTGCATTCTGTTTCCCATTCGTCATCCAAGAGATGTTTCTACAACTTAGAGTCCACCTGTGGTAAATTCAATTGAATGGACGTGATTTGGAAAGGGCTCCACAGTTGACGGTGCATGTCAGAGAAAAAAACCAAGCCATGAGTTTGAAGGAATTGTCTGTAGAGTTCTGAGGCACAGATCTGGGGAAGGATGCCAAATAATGTCTGCAGCATTGAAGGTCCACAAGAACACAGTGGCCTCCATCGTTCTTAAATGGAATAAGTTTGGAACCACCAAGACTCTTCCTAGAGCTGGCTGCCTGGCCAAACTGAGCAATCGGGGGAGGAGAGCCTTGGTCAGTGAGGCAGGTGACCCAGAACCCGATGGTCACTCTGTGGAGATGGTTGCCCTTCTGGAAGATTCTCGCAGCACTCCACCAATCAGGCCTTTATGGTAGATGGAAGCCACTCCTCAGTAAAAGGCACATGACAGCCCACTTGGAGTTTGCCAAAAGGCACCTGAAGGACTTTCAGACCATGAGAAACGAGACTCTCTGATGAAACCAAGATTGAACTCTTTGGCCTGAATGCCAAGTGCACGTCTGGAGGAAACCTGGCACCATCCCTACAGTGAAGCATGAGGATGTTTTTGCACAGCAGCGACTGGGAGACTAGTCAGGATCGAGGGAAATAATGAACGGAGCACCTTCCAACAGGACAGCAACCATATAAGCACACAGCCAAGACCACGCAGGGGCAAGTCTCAATGTCCTTGAGTGGCCCGGACTTGAACCCGATCGAGCATCTGAAAATAGCGATGCTCCCTATCCAACCTGACAGAGCTTGAGAGGATCTGCAGAGAAGAATGGGAGAAACTCCCCAAATTAGGTGTGCCAAGATTGTAGAGTCATACCCAAGAAGACTCAAGAATGTAAACGCTGCCAAAAGTACTGAAAAGAGTCTAAATACTTATGTAATTGTAGTTTCAGTTTATTTGTAATAAATTTGCTATGTCATTATTGGGTATTATGTGTAGGTTGAAGGGGGGAAAAAACAATAATCCATGTTATAATAAGCCTGTAATGTTACAATGTGAAAATTCAAGGGGTCTGAATACTTTCCGAATGCACTGTATGTAACCTAACGATATACCCTCATTGTGATGACTGTTTAGTGGCAATATTTCCACCCCCGCACCCATGGTTTTTTGCGTGGAGATAAAGGGGGAAAAATAATGGGCCCGCTTTCTGCCTGAGGCCCTTAGCTCATGTCTTAAGTCGTGGTTTCCCTATTGTGGGTTCACACTGTGGCATTCCTGAGAGGCTCAGGCCCTAGCTCAGCACAACCTTCCCCAGCCAGCCGATCCCTCCCCACAGCAGAGCTGAACCTTAATTATTTCTAACAGGAGGATCTGGGCACCCTAAGCCAACAACAGTGCAAACCGCCGATCCGGAATTGGTGTTAAGGAGGCTTTGGGGGGGTGCTTTGCATTCTCTCCGAGAGAAACTATGTATTCTAGGGCAAATATTTACTCACTTTGTGATGGTGTCTGGACCAAGCTGATCTGTACTAACAGTATGACCAGTTAGTAAGTAGAAAAGGGCTGGCCGAGGTAAGTTTCATTCTACCTCTTGAAATCCCCCCCCAAAGACATTCAGAACAAACCCATCTGTACTTAATTTAATAGATTCTAAGAAGTGGAGGACTGATTGAATGGGCATGTAGAGCAACACTCAAGGCTTGATTCAATCTGTATTGCAGAAGTGCAGTGCTATAACACGATTGAAATATAAAGGTAATTTCCTATTGCGTCAACATATGCCGTGTTTACCATGAATGCAGTCTCCACAAACATTGCCTTTCAATTTCTATCACAATATAGCGCTGAATGAATTGAGTTACGTTTAATGCAGGGGAACACAACTCTTGCCCTCAGGCGTGAAAGTTACTTTAAAAAAATATATCTGAGGTACCTATACTACATACGTTCATAGACCTGAGCCCTATATGACATATGTCCAGAGCCACGGGAAGTAGGGGTGATGCAGCACTTTTCTAAAATGAAAACTTTACAAAATAATATTTTTATTACCAAATTAGTACACTTGCCCTTTATTACCCCTGCCAGCAAGGCGCAGCGGGTTGAGGAGCAATGAAATCTGATTCCTCCGATTGCGTCATCATACCTCCGTTTGAGGAAGATGGCTGATAAAATGTTTCTGTTAGTCATGTTAAAATAAAATACCTATTTATCACAGAATGACAGTTGAGGTAATTTGTACATGTAGGTAGGGGTGAAGTGTCAATGCATAGAAAACAGTGAGTAGCAGCAGTGTAAAAAATAACAAATGGGGGGGGGTGTAAATGCAAATAGTCTGGTGGCCATTTGATTAATTGTTAAGCAGGTTTATGGCTTGGGGAGTAGAAGCTGTTAAGGAGCCTTTTGGTCCTAGACTTGGTACTCCGGTACCACTTGCTGTGCAGTAGCAGAGAAAAGTGTCTGACTTGGGTGACTGGAGTCTTTGACAATTTCATGGGCTTTCCTCTGACACCGCTTATTATATAGGTCCTGGATTGTAGGAAGCCTGGCCCCAGTGATGTACTGGGCCGTACGCACTACCCTCTGTAGCGCCTTATGATCAGATGCTGAGCAGTTACCATACCAGGCGCTGATGCTCTCGATGGTGCAGCTGTAGAACCTTTTGAGGATCTGGGGACCCATGCGAGATCTTTTCAGTCTCCTGAAAGGGGAAAGGTGTTGTCGTGCCCTCTTCACAACTGTCTTGGTGTGGTTGGATCGTGCTAATTCGTTGGTGATGTGGACACCAAGGAACTTTACCCTCAACCCGCTACAGCTCCGTCTGTTAATGGGGTCCTGTTCGACCCGCCTTTTCCTGTAGTCCACGATCTTCTCCTTTGTCTTGCTCACATTGAGGGCGAGGTTGTCGTCCTGGCACCACACTGCCAGATCTCTGACCACCTCCCTATAGTCTGTCTCATCGTTGTCGGTGATCAGGCCCACCACTGTGTCGTCAGCAAACTTAATAATGGTGTTGGAGTCGTCGTTTGGCCACAAAGTCGTGGGTGAACAGGGAGTTCAGGAGGGGACCCCGTGTTGAGCATCAGCATGGCATACGTTGTTGCCTACCCTTACCACCTGGGGGCGGCCCATCAGGAAGTCCAGGTTCCAATTGCAGAGGGTGTTTAGTCCCAGGGTCCTTAGCTTAGTGATGAGCTTCGTGGGTACTATGGTGAGCTGCCACTGAGCTGTAGTCAATGAACAGCATTCTCATGTAGGTGTTCCTTTTGTCCAGGTGGGAAGGGGCAATGTGGAGTGCTATTGAGATTGCGTCATCTGTGGATCTGTTGGTAGTATTCGAATTGGAGTGGGTCTAGGGTATCTGGGAGGATGCTGTTGATGTGAGCCATGACCAGCCTTTCAAAGCACTTCATGGCTACTGACAGTAATCATTTAGGCAGGTTACCTTCGCTTCCTTAGGCACAGGGACTATGATGGTCTGCTTGAAACATGTAGGTATTACAGACTCAGTCAGGGAGAGGTTGAAAATTTCAGACACTTGCCAGTTGGTCCACGCATGCTTTGAGTATACATCCTGGTAATCTGTCTGGCCCCTCGGTTTTGTGAATGTTGACCTGTTTAAAGGTCTTGCTCACATCAGCTACAGAGAGCGTTATCACACAGTTGTCCAGAACAGCTGGTGCTCTCATGCATGTTTTAATGTTGCTTGCCTCGATGCGAGCATAAAAGGCATTTGGCTCATCTGGTAGGCTCGCGGCACTGGGCAGCTCACGTTTGGATTTCCCTTTGTTGTCCGTAATAGTTTTCAAGCCCTGCCACATCCGACAGGCGTCAGAGCCGGTGTAGTAGGATTCAATCTTAATCCTGTATTGATGCTTTGCTTGTTTGATGGTTCGTCTGAGGGCATAGTGGGATTTCTTATAAGCGTCTGGATTAGTGTCCTGCTACTTGAAAGCGGCAGCTCTAGCCTTTAGCTCGATGCGGATGTTGCCTGTAATCCATGGCATCTGGTTGTACATACTGTGTGGATGACGTCGTCAATGCACTTATTGATGAAGCCCATGACTGAGGTGGTATACTCCTCAATGACATTGGATAAATCCCAGAACATATTCCAGTCTGTGCTGGTAAAACAGTCCTGTAGCATATGCGTCATCCGACCACTTCCGTATTGATCGAGTCACTGGTACTTCCTGCTTTAGTTTTTGCTTGTAAGCAGGAATCAGGAGAATATAATTATGGTCAGATTTGATAAGTAGAGTGCGGGGAGAGCTTTGTATGCATCTGTGAGTGAAGTAAAGGTGTACAAGTTTTTCTTCGCCCCCTCAGGTTGCACGTGACATGCTGGTAGAAATGAGGTAAAACGGATTTAAGATGCATGACTTGCTACTTACTACTTTCTGCTGACATCAAATGATCAAGAACTGAAGCAGAAATGTATGTAGATAACCTTTATTAAAAGTTCTTTGCACAAACTCCCACCAACCCTCTTTATTTTCTAGGTTACAAATTGCAACATATCTTTATAGCTAGTCATATGCTTACTTCTATTGAATGTTAGTTACGGTGGTTGTCACATTTTTATAATGATCAATTCCCTTTTATATCCCAGCATCAGCCTATGGAATACATGTCGTAGCGTTGAGGTTAATATAATGTGTGATCTATATCATTTGAACACTAGAGGGCACAGAGCAGTAGTATACAGTCCCCATGGAGCTTTGTGGCGCTATTATAATTCAATGCTTCAAGGCCCATGGTTGTCGGACAAAAGGCAGAAGTTGGCACAATGCAGCACAACATCCACAAGCATGAGTGAGCTATTGCGTTGAAAGTGCTTATGTTTAATAATTTGATTTAAAGTATCAAAACGATTAACTGGTACAAAAGTGCTCAGATGAGTCGGGAAATGAAGTGCTCTTGGAAAATACTAGCAAGTTTTCTGTTAACATCCATATTCAATATTATTTCAAGTTTCATTTTTTAAACAAATTATACCGAAGCTGAAAAAGCCTTGGTGTGGTATACAGCATATATTGATGAAGCGGTTTTAACTTGATAAAAAAATATATTGTGGTTACTAGTATGAAAACATCCAATTTGTCACCATGAAGCAACTGACTTCAAGAATGTAGAAATTTCATATAAAAAGTTGATTTCAGTAATCAAAAAGGTAAGTTTTGCATTTGACAAAAGTGGAACTAAAAATAGTTAATTATTGCTTTGCTCGGCCAACCCAGGATTCCATGCTCTGTCCACTCTCCTGTCACATGGGCTGGATGCTGGACTGTCACTGGTCACATCTCCTTGCCCGTCACACTGCATGGCACTGTTGATTGGCTGAGGGAAGGCATCTGGATATGATTGGCTGTACTTTGCACGAAGGCAGACTTTAACTCGGTGGTGTAGGCGGCAGTGGGTGAGTCAGAGGGGTGAGGGAGAGGGTAAGGACTGGTCCCTCCTGAGGCCTGACTCCCCCATGGCCTCCACTCTGACCTCCCCCTCTGGAGGAGGGGGCCGTTGGCTGGGCTCTGGGGGCCAGGGTTGGGGCCTCCACTGGCAGGCTCCTTCCCCTCGTATGGCCCCCGGCTCAGTCCGTTCGGCATGGGGGACTGGCCCAGGTGCTCAGCCAGGACCAGGGGCTGCCGGTCCTCCTCCTCACAGATGGCAAACACAGGGACACTGACGTGGTCGCTCTCCACTGGGAAATCGCGGGAAATCACACAATGCCCAGCGGGGTTGTTAATGGGCTCGGACGGAGAAGCCTGGAGGTGTTTGCCCCCGGGGGCCTTGGTGCTGTTTGAGGGGCTGGATCCAGAGAGCAGGCCAAAGCAGGGCCCGGTGAAGCGGGAGCGCCGAAGGTTGCTCGTGGAGTTGAGGCGGCGCTGGGCTAGCTGAGTGAAGGGGTACGAGGCGTTACTCATGGAGGAGTCAGAGGCATTACTGTCGTTCTGGGCCTCCAACTGGGGGTCGGAAAACACCTTCCTGCTGTTCTCCCCACGGCAGTCCGACACAAAGCTGGATGGTAACTGGGGGAACAACATTAGTCAATAATATCCCTCTGCAGTGCAACCCAACATTCATGGTTTATTTAATATGCATCGGAGTAATGAAAAATGTGCTAAACAATAATGGGTAAGAGCGTCTGCTAAATAACCGAGATGTAAATGTAAAGAAATACACTATATGATGGTTGAACTATTATTCAACAGCACTGCTGAATAACCAATAACATAATAGCTACTAACGCTGTCCACCAGCTTAGTGAAGGGACTAGTGGAGTTCCAACTGCACCACTTCTTGTGTAACTGGGGCAGTGGAGGGAGGAAGTCCTGGAAGGTACGAACGCTCCAGGCCCGGGGCCGGGCACAGCTGGCACTGCCATCCTGAGCAGCCCGGGTGTCTGTGGGGGAGGCAGCCGGGTCTGGAGAGGGCCAGTCAGTCACAGGGCCAGGGCCGGTGTCACTGTGTCTCAGGAACCTCTCCCGCTGCCGAGGGGAGAGAGACAACAACCAAATCATAAGGAATTCAAGCAAACCCGGCATGCAGTGTATTTGTGTGCATGTGGAGTAGGCCTAGAGTAGTTTGTAAACAGACCGACTTCTTAGTTGGAAAACTGGAAGCATCTGAAAGAGCAGAACCTCTCAAACCCACTGTAGCAATGTTTACACAGTGTCTTAGTTTACCATTTAGTGCCATGGAACACACACACTTCTTATTCTGGAGACTGAAAGCATCTACCTGTGACTATTCTATATTTATTTGACCATGGGAAAAACACTGCTTAAATACAATGTGTGTTTAACTTGACTTAAGCCCTCAGTCAATGGAGTTTTCTCCACCAGTGGCATCAGAGTGTGAATGAGACTCATTCACAAGAAATGATCACTAAGAAAAATAGCTTGCTTGTATCAGAGGTCGCATTATATTCAAGTGCTGAACGGCTCCTCCAATCGCCGTTGACCTAAAAGGGCAGCAAGCAAACCATGTAATCCGACATGTAACCCAAAACAAGTCTTGCTTGCCTGGTAGTGGGTGTAGTCAGTGATTCCTGGAACCATATTCACAAAGATTCTCAGATAGGACTGCTGATTTAAAGGATCAGTTTTGCCTTTTAGATCATAATGAATACGATTATATGGACAGGAAGGACCTACTCTACTACTCTGAGAGTCTTTGGTAATGCGGGCCTAGGGCTATACAGTAGGTGTCTCACTAATAGGAATGGCAGGTCAGGGGTGAAGGGCACATTAGTCACATATCCCCCACTCATTATTCAGCTAGTTAATCAGGATAGGGGGAAGGTTTGTGGTAAGGTTTTGAGGGGGGGTTAGCGGTTGCTCCTCTCAGAAAGAACCAGATAATCCTTATACAGAATCACTCACAGCTCGCTTAGTCTAGACAAGAATTAGGAAGGTTTTAAATGAAGTACCCTGCTCACCACAAAAGCCCCCCACACAATGGCAACTTGTTGCAGTTTGGGCAAAAAGGTGGAGGATAAGCCCCCCAGATGTGAAACAGAGCCCCTTATTACCCCCCACACCTAGTCTCAGAAATCCTAGACCTAGGGCACCAGCACTAGATCTGGGGATCATTTTCTTGGCCATTTTGGGGAGGGTGCTCTTCAGACACACAACTCTTCCAACAAATCACGAGTTTGTGTAGGCGGGGCTTAAAATGCGGCGGGAATTGAGCGTGGAAAATAATCTCAGAGGAAACATGACAGTTCGACACAGTGTAAACACAGATATCTGGGCTCATTTTTGCCACAGTCAGTCAGTGGGTGTTAGCTTGTATTGCTAACATTAACTGTCATGGTGCATGCAAACTACTCATCTGAAAAATACACTAAAATATTTTACATAAGCGTAATATTGGTTAACCCAGAACTAAAGTCCTGTTTAAATGCTCGATTAAGTTCTGGGTCCATACGCGTTAAGAGGAGAGAGAACGAGGATCGGAACAGAATGAAGAGCTCCACCATCTCTCTTTGCCAGTTAAGTGCAAGTTTATAGGCCAAATGTCCCCTCTCCTTCTTAAATTCTAAAGATGATAAAAACGTGTGAAATTGTGATTTGTCCAAATAACCAATGACGAAAAACACAAGCACTGGAACTAATGCTGCCTGTGATCTCACACATCCCGTTGTGTCATGACTGATCTAAGGTACCATTTATGTTCATGTCGTTTTTCCACGAGAAATAAACGCGAGTTCCATCTCGCTAGTTACATAAACGGATAAGGCTCTGGACAGATTTCCTGTGCAAGTCCTTTCAATCATCAGTCTGAACAAATATGTACATACACACAATCTGCACAAAAAGGCAAATTAACATGTACACATACAGACCACACACACAGCAATGCACCACAGCGCGCATGAACACACACACACTCACACACAGAGAGAGAGAGAATTGGAGCTGGGAAACTGGCTTCTCAGATAATACATCCATTAGGCTAGGCTGCAGGAAAGCAAGCCAGCTTCCTAATAGCTGCCAGGCCTGCCTTATGCCAACTCTTATTCCAATAGAGCACAAGCAAAAATGCTGTGTCAAACCGTATCCTACCGCCAATCTCCTGCCACTGTGTTTCTATACCCTGACACCTCGACCACCAGGCGGTGAGGTTCATAGCTATTACCAGCAGAGGGTTGCTGATTCAAGGAAAAAATACTTGGCAGGATGTAGCCTTCTGCCTTGGTGTCACCCACCCCTAGAGCGGGTCCTAGCCTGGGTTCTCTCTACTGCCTTGGTGTCACCCTTTAGAAAAGCACCACCATGGGTCCTAGCATGGGTTCCCTCTACTGCCTTGGCACCACTGTGAGTCCTCAACTGGGTTACCTGCCTTGCCTCGCTCCTTACCGTGTGGGCCGAGAACGGCATTCTGCTGCTTGGACTAGGCACAGACGAAATGATAAACACCTCATCTGTCCCCAAGTCCAATTCCGTGAGACCATTGGATGAGAGGTCCACTTCAGCATGCTGGGACATATCACCACCAACACTGCCTGGTGAACCTAGGAAAGAAACGGGAAAGTGGTTTTATTAATCACTTACTTGTATGGTGATAGCCTACAATTAAAACATTGAAGGCACAACAGTCAGATGTATTGCACCTTAGCTTATGATAATTTCCACTGCTTGTCCCTAAAAGAGCACTAGAAATGGAATGTTACAGATTGGTCTCCATAGGCTACTGTAAATTACTGCACTGTGCACCCAGTACACTGTGAAGCCACTGTACTTGTCCACTCATATTCCTGTTAACTCATAGTGACATGGTTGAACTCAGCGAGAGGAGAAACATGATGTTCCCAATGCTCCCACGCTGTTATATAGGTTAAATGTCACGACCTGTAAATCTCTCTGTGGGATCAGCTACAATGAGCGAGAATTTGGATTGTTCTGGGATAAACCCAGTGTTACGCCAAAATGAAAGCAATTTTCCATTGAGACTTCTAAATGCTGCATCTCCCATTCACTCAGCTACATCCACTACGAGCTGGCCTTGCATATTCCCACACAATCTGACCAACTTTTATAAGAGAAGAAATACACTCAAATGACTCCAGGAAGATACTATGTGGACAGTGCAATGTTGCAGCCAACTTCCTTTCATATAGGTTATTGATTAAATACTGTATATGCAGCTACTGAGCACACAGAATACCTTAATGATTTCACATATTATGAGCTGTATTGGTGAATTTTACTACACAACGTTTCTTCTATGCACCTGTATTAGACATGACTTCAGATGTGAAACAGTTTTTGTTTGACATATTTTGAGCTATCATTCAGGTGTCAAAATAATTTTGCCCCGGGGTCCGCATTCAGTATTCAACAAAGTTTGTAGGGACGCACTGACATTTAAAAAAATGTTTCCTCGCTGTCAAAATTTGCGAAGAAAATGTCCTCTATCCACAGATTTTGGAATTTTCGATGCTCCCCGACTGTCTAGCTTTCATTTCGGTGATTATTAGCAAGCTGGAAACAGTCAAGAAACTGTATGAATGTAGGTCCATTATAATTTCTCCATAATTTTAATTTGTTTTTTGTCATTTTTAAGTATATCGAGTTTATTTCCCCCCCACCTCAATTTTTTTTTTTTTTTTTATAATAATTTAAAACCACCCACAGGCCAGATTGGACCCCCTCACGGGATGTATGTTTTACACCCGATTAGAGCCATTATATGGCCATAACACCATGAGATAATTCAGTATGTGGTAGAATCCTGGCAGCTCTATTACTGTGTGTTGGAGATCTGATAGTCAGACCCGGTGTACCATTTTTCTGTCATAGTTTCAGAGCGCAATGAAATAAGTGTCCCATTTACGCTGAACATGTAAATTCAGTTTAGGGGCAGATAAAGTCATTGTCAGCCAGGTTGGAACCAGACCAAACACCCCAGCGGTACCCCTCGATCATGGAGAGAGAAAGAGAGGGGGCGCAGGGCAGGGGGAGCGAGGGGGATTGACTAGACTAGGCTAGGCGGCTGGAGCACAAGCAGAGAGGGAAAAACAGGGGAGTGTTAGAGGGAGAGAGAAAGTAGATGGCGTGTGTGTGTTTTGTGTGTGTGTGCGCACGTGTGCATGTGAGCCCGCCCACTTGCGAATACCCACCTCTGTGTGTGAGGCTGAGAGAGTGGTTGTTGTTGTCGTTCTCTGCAGGGCAAGGGACCTCCAGGCCGGGCTGATTAGGAGCCACCAGCTGCAGCTCACGGACATCAGCTCCAGAGTTCTGCAGTCCCTCCTGCACCTACAGCAGCCAGTACAGTTTAGTGCCAGCAAGTACTACTACACATGCCTACCACCTCACATACACCAACGGAGTAGGGCTGCACAGCACTATGAAAAACAGCCATATGAACTGAAGTTGTTCTTGTCAATTAATAAAATGTTACGATACCCAGTCAGTATAATGATCTAGTGGCAATAAGATACTTAGTGTCCAGAACTTGTATAGGACTGTTTTGCTTCTTTCTAAAATTCAATCCCAGATGGACACATTTTGACAACTTAATTACAAATTCATCTCATGACTAGAAAAAAGGGAAGTGTAACTTGTCCAGTTCTGCTTTATAGGGGAGTCAGTTAGTCTGACCTTTAGTGAACCTGTCTACCTCTGGGGCTGCTTGCCCTGCATAGGAGAATTTGGACAACAAGAGCACCAGGCCAGTGTAGGGTATTTGTATTTGCTCCAGTGGCTGTAGTCTAGAGAAGGGATTGGAAAGTGGCGGGCTGCATGGCCCCCTTTTGTAGGCCTGTGGATCAATTTCCCCCATTGAATTTGTTAGTGACTCTCACTCAGATATAATATTAAAAAACTGCAAACATTTCTCCCCACCCTATGGATTTTTCCTTAATTGCAGGAAATTAGCTGTACAACTGCACATTTTTCTCTCTGCCCCATGGCAAAATGTGTAGAATTGCAGGAAATGTTTTCTCTTTTTTTTGTGGCACAAACCCCCATCAAAGTTGCCCATCCCTGGTCTAGAGGATATGAAGGAAATGTTCCCTGATCCCAGTCAGAAGCTAGTTTAGAAAGGAATGTCTGGACAGTCAGACAGACAGGGGTCTTTATTCGTTTACCTCAGAGTTGTTGGATGAGCAGGAGCTGGCTCTTTTCGGACATAGTTTAGGTCTGGAAAACAAAAAAAAGAGATCCACAACATTTCAGTTGTGTTTGACTGTTTAACATATCTTTGAAACCCATTAGCATACTTTCTTTTATGTATGTTGTTTACTTTATTGACTTTTGGCAACATTCTCTTCCATGCTATTTGTGAAAGCTTGACTTATTTAGAGCAACTGCTCTCCAAATTTGACCAGAAATGTACAAAATTCTCCCACAATTAGAAACTGGAACAGATTAGATTGCCTTCACTGAAGATTTTCTTCCAAACATAATCAACGTCTAGCTAGCTGACTCACTACATACAAACAGCCTAAACTTGCCCTCGGTTGTTCCTCTCAAGGATGGCTCTAGTAGCTAAACCCATTTAATGCCATAAACTACACTATCTGGGGTGGTCTCACTATAAAGGCATCAGTATAAAGACATACCAATAAGGGAATTTTCACTGGATAATATCAACATAACAGTGAAAGTGTTGACTTAAAGTGATTCTGTTCAATAACAGATCTAAATGCTTTTGTGTGTCAATTTTTGGCACAATTAAAAACATGGCCCCAGGACGAGACCGATACAGCTTTAACTTCTCTCCAACATGCATGGGGGTTGCAAGGGGGTTTATCTTTATGGGAATTTGAACCTTCCTGGAGGGAACTAGATGAGAATCTAGAGAAACCTGGCATAAATGATATTACACCCTGCAAAAACTGATACATGTACTAATGTTGTCTCCTCATGGGATTTGACGAGGGAACAACCTGTAAATGACACCTTGTGATATGTTGTTCTTGTTCTATTAAACTACAATGGCATCTCTTGGACAGAGGTTCTCCGCTCTCCTCGTTTTCCCTCCGCTCGCTTTTGTATTGCGGCGGTTCTCTTTGTCCGTTGGAAGTGATGCCAGGTGCTGCACCTCGAACGGCCCTCTCTTGCTCATGCTCTCTCTCTGTAATGGTGACAATGCGGCACATAAGGGCAGCTACAGTCGAACCCTGCCTTTCACTGGATCAAATCAGGGACCGACCAAGGCCTCCAGCTGAGTCAACAACCAGCCCATCCACTGCAGCAGCACCACACTGTGTGCTGGAGGAGGACTGACTGGCAGACTATCCCATTCATGGCTGCCATCTCATTCATGGGAGGAAACTTTGTCACATTGGCCAACATCAAAGACCCAACAGTTGCGCTCTCTCAAAGGAAAAGCACTGTGCCAGATTCCTTGGATGACAAAGAAATATAAAAGGACAATTTTTCCCATTGTGCAGAATGTGCACGGTCTTGTTTATGTTAGGTTGTCAGGGAAATGTATTTATAGCACAAAACATGTCTGATAAAGGTATCTTTATGACTCCATTCTTTCTGCATGCCTTGCTTTACTGTACCTGAAGATGTTGCACAGGTGACCCACAAGGCTCATAAAGGGACAATAATTTCCATTGTGCACTATCCTGTTTGTTTATGTTTGACAACAGTATGTCCCTGGGAGTAAATAGGGAAAGCCATCACAAGGCGTGTAGGACAAAAGGATGTTTCGGCACAATTCTCTCAAGTAATGGTTTGATCTCAGGGAGTCAGGGAAACCTTTTTATAGCACAACACGTGTGTGACAAAGGGATATCATATCACAATCACTTTCTCTGCATGCTTTTACATACCTGAATATAATACACAGAGCGCTGGTGAGCACCATGGCAAAGAAGGCTGCTCCACTCATGGCGGCCAGCAGAGTGTCTATTTTGCTGGCCCCAGCAGGGGCGTAGGCATGCCGGGGGTCATCTCCACCCGGTTCTGTCCGGTTGTGGTAGTAAAAGAGCAGGGCGAAGCCACGGCCCCAGTGGGTGGTGGTGATCAACTCCATGATGACCTCTACCATCTCCTGGCTGGAGCCAAACACCAGCTGGCTGCTGGAGGGTCGGTTGGAGCCACAGAAGCGCGAGGAAAAGGTGAGGAGGTCCGAGATGTAAAGGACGTCGTGGGGGCATGCGTCCACCACAGACTGCTGGGTCTCAGGGCTCACTGACTCTGTGTCCATGTCTTTGAGGAGCAGAGGGGTCCGAGTGGTGGCCTCGTCTACAACCACAGCCAGGACTTGGTCTGGGGATGATGCTCTGGGGATAGGGTTAAGGTCAGGGTTGCCTCTGAGGAGAGGAGAGGTGATTGAGTTCATTGCCTTCTCTCCTGGTACATAGGCCCCTGGTAGGAGGAGGTCTGAGAGGGGCTGTGGGGAGGCATGGTCAGAGGTGGCATCAAAAGTGGACCTTTTAGCAGAGTTGGAGACTTTGGCTATCTCCATCTTGGTGGACTGCTCTTGCACCACCACCTGCATGACTTTGTCGTTTTGGGAGGAAGACCGGGGGGCTTTCGCTGTGACACTCTGAGCCTGAGATACAGTAGAATCTTTATCAGTGATGGGACCCCCAGTTGGGATAGTCGCACCATCGTTAGCATCGACCTCTTCCAAGTCAGAGATGGCAGCAGCCTGGGCGGCGGAGTCGTGACTCTCGAACACGTCAAAGTCAAATATCTCCAGTATGAGCTGGTGGCCAACGGGCACAAAGAACTGCCAGACACAATGGGTCCCGGAGGAGTAGTTATAGGGGAAACCAGGAGACAGGATGAGGCCTTGGACATCCACCACATCCATCTTCGCTCCACAGTCAAAGTAGACCTGCAATCACAATATACAGGGGCTTGGTGAGGGGGATGTGAGTGTACGTTAAAATGCTAGCCTCTCTAATGATCGACACATACTAGCACTTGTCAAACACACAGAAAATCTGTCTTATTTTGTGTAGAACTTGGAAATACAAATGACGTCTGTGTTTTAAACAAATAACCCCGTTGAGCGGAATTCAGAATGCCTCAAAACAACAAAAATCATCCAGACCTGAACTACTCAACCCTCCTACTCTGCCAGCCAGTATATCAAAGTGGTGGCGGTGCCTTGCATGCTAGTGCTTGGGTAACTCTGGGGAGGGTATTTCTTCAAACACGCCGGGCTGGCTGTAATGCTTCCCAGGTGTGAGGGGTGGACGATTGAGGGGAACCTCAGCCTAGCTAAGCAGAGGCAGATGTGTTTGCTGGGACCACTGGGCCCCAGAGCTCAGGTCCAGACCTTTGTGGGGGGATGGTGTGTTTATGAGATTTCCTCTTGGTTCAGGTTCTGGACTGTGGGAACCGAGCGAAGACCCACCTGGGGCTCAACCAGCACCACCAGACAGGTAACAAATTAAACTACCTCCAGGCAACACTAGTACTGGCTGGGAACACATTTAAAATGCACTCGAGACGTGTGTGTGTGTGTGTGTGTGTGTGTGTGTGTGTGTGTGTGTGTGTGTGTGTGTGTGTGTGTGTGTGTGTGTGTGTGTGTGTGTGTGTGTGTGTGTGTGTGTGTGTGTGTAAAAAGGTCGACCAACGCCAGACAGGCACTTTGATTGCTGCTACATGGACCATCTCATCTCTCTCCATATGAGTGCATTAATCAAAAGCATTCCCTCAGACAGTTTATTTAACAAGACAAATCTAGATGTACTTTGCAATCATGACTGTATAAAAGGGGCTGTTGCTAGGTCTGGCCCCAGTAACCTCCTCACCCAACCTTCTTCTGACTGCAACTCAAAGGCCTCTCTATTGCTGATACAGCTGGCATCCTCACAGCCAGGTCAGAAAGAGGAAGGGCAGTATGGGCATACATATCTGTGTGTGTTCTGTACAGTGATGAAACAGGTGTTTTCAAAGCACATGAATGCAATGAAAATATTGAATAAATGTAATTACTGACATCACCCCAGCGGTGTGACAGTCCTGATCACTTGACCATCATAGCCCATGTATTCTGTGTCATCCATTTCAGACCTCCTGCCATTGACACCATTGATAATGAGCATAAATTACTGAATAAAAGACATTAAAATACTGAGCTACATTGTATGCAAAAAAAAAGGAGAAATTATGTTATTTTTTCTAATACAATTGCGTAGAGGAAGAGATTTTGTTTAACAATCAATATTTGTTTTCCCCAAAAAGGTAGGGATCAGGATTATTGACACCCTTGTTTTCAATACCTCACCCTGCAAGGATAACGGCCCTGAGCATTTTTCTAAAATTAGTTGGAGAGCACATTGGGAGGGATCTTAGACCATTCCACCATACAGAAATCTTCCAGATCCTTGATAGCCTTCGTCTGCGCTTATAGACTGCCCTCTTCAATTCAAACCGACTGTGAAAAGACCCCTGGTGGCATATCTGCTGGGGTAAGTGTGTGTGTCAGTGCTGTGTGTAAGTTGACAATGCAAACGATTTAGAATTTACAACACATTCATGTTTCTTATAAAAACAAGAAGTGACGCAGTCAGTCTTTCCTCAACTCTTAGCCAAGAGAGAATGGCATGCAGCCTCCCGGGTGGCGCAGTGGTTAAGGGCGCTGTACTGCAGCGCCAGCTGTGCCATCAGGCTCTGTCGTAACCTTGGGGCGACGCACAATTGGCCTAGCATCGTCCGGGTTAGGGAGGGCTTGGTCGGTAGGGATGTCCTTCTCTCATCGCGCACCAGCGACTCCTGTGGCGGGCCGGGCGCAGTGCGCGCTAACCAAGGTTGCCAGGTGCACGGTGTAGCCTCCGACACATTGGTGCGGCTGGCTTCCGGGTTGGATGCGCGCTGTGTTAAGAAGCAGTGCGGCTCTTGACCTTATGACTGGACAATAATCAAGATAAGATAAAACTAGAGCCTGCAGGACTTGCTTTGTGGAGTGTGGAGTCAAAAAAAGCAGAGCATCTCTTTATTACGGACAAACCCATCTTTACAACCATTGAATGTTTTTACCATGACAGTTTACAATCTAAGGTCACACCAAGGTCTAGAACTTAGGGAATGATTTGTATGAAATACAATGCTGTTAGTTTTAGAGATGTTCAGGACCAGTTTATTACTGGCCACCCATTCCAAAAAAGAATGCAACTCTTTGTTAAGGGTTTCAGTGACTTCCTAACTGTGGTTGCTGACGCGTATATGGTTGAATCATCTGCATACATGCTTTGAATTATGTCTGTGAGTATAACTGAACTCATATGGCAGGCAAAAACCTGAGAAAAAATCCAAACAGGAAGTGGGAAATCTGAGGTTTGTAGTTTTTGAACTCACCCCTATCGAATATGGGTTATTTTGCACTTCCTAAGGTTTCCACTAGATGTCAACCGTCTTTAGAATTTTGTTTCAGGCTTCTCATGTGATGGGGGGCCAGATGGGAGCTGTTTGACTAAGGGGTCTGCCTGCAGCATGGTTCTCAGTCACGCGCTTTCACTTGAGAGGTAGCTCTCGTTCCATTGCTTTTCTACAGACATAGGAATTCTCCGGTTGGAACGTTATTGAAGTTTTATGATAAAAACATCCTAAAGATTGATTCTATACTTAGTTTGACAAGTTTCTTCAACCTGTAATGTAACTTTTTGAACGTTTCGTCCGAATGGACCAGATCGCGCTTTTGGATTCGTTTACAAAACGCCCTAACAAAAGAAGCTATTGGACATAAATGGACATAAATGATGGACATTATCAAACAAAACAACCATTTATTGTGGAACTGTGATTCCTGTGAGTGCCTTCTGATGAAGAACATCAAAGGTAAGTGAATATTTATAATGCTATTTATGAATAATGTTGACTACCCAACATGGCGGATATTTCTCTGGCTGGTTTGGGCTCTGAGCGCCGTTCTCAGATTATGCTTTTTCCGTAAAGTTTTTAAAAAATCTGACACAGCGGTTGCATTAAGGAGAAGTGTATCTAAAGTTCCATGTATAATAGTTGTATTTTCATCAACATTTCTTATATATGAGTATTTCTGTGAATTATTGTGGCTCTCTGCAATATCACTGCATGTTTTGGAACTACTGAACGTAACACGCCAATGTAAAATAAGATTTTTGGATATAAATATGAACTTTCCCGAACAAAACATAGATGTATTGTGTAACATGAAGTTCTATGAGTGTCATCTGATGAAGATCATCAAAGGTTAGTGATTAATTTTATCTCTATTTGTGCTTCTTGTGACTCCTCTCTTTGGCTGGAAAAATGGCTGGGTTTTTCTGTGAGTTGGTAGTGACCTAACAATCTTTTGTGGAGCTTTCGCTGTAAAGCATTTTTGAAATCAGACACTGTGGCTGGATTAACGAGAATTGTATCTTTAAAATGGTGCCTAATACTTGTATGTTTGAGAAATTTGATTTCTGAGATTTCTGTTGATTTGTATTTGACGCTCTGCAATTTCATTGGCTGTTGGCGAGGGGTTCCGCTAGCGGAACAGGGTCCCCAGTCCTAGACAGGTTAAATAAAGTCCACCTGTGAGCAATCTAAGTGTCACATGATCTCAGTATATACAGTGGGGAGAACAAGTATTTGATACACTGATGATTTTGCAGGCTTTCCTACTTACAAAGCATGTAGAAGTCTGTAATTTTTATCATAGGTACACTTCAACTGTGAAAGACGGAATCTAAGACGGAATCAAAAATCCATAAAATCACATTGTATGATTTTTAAGTAATTAATTTGCATTTTATTGCATGACATAAGTATTTGATAACCTACCAACCAGTAAGAATTCCGGCTCTAACACTAAACCTGTTAGTTTTTCTTTAAGAAGCCCTCCTGTTCTCCACTCATTACCTGTATTAACTGCACCTGTTTGAACTCGTTACCTGTATAAAAGACACCGTCAACACACTCAAACAGACTCCAACCTCTCCACAATGGCCAAGACCAGAGAGCTGTGTAAGGACATCAGGGATAAAATTGTAGGCCTGCACAAGGCTGGGATGGGCTACAGGACAATAGGCAAGCAGCTTGGTGAGAAGGCAACAACTGTTGGCGCAATTATTAGAAAATGGAAGAAGTTCAAGATGACGGTCAATCACCCTCGGTCTGGGGCTCCATGCAAGATTTCACCTCGTGGGGCATTAATGATCATGAGGAAGGTGAGGGATCAGCCCAGAACTACACGGCAGGACCTGGTCAATGACCTGAAGAAGCTGGGACCACAGTCTCAAAGAAAACCATTAGTAACACACTACGCCGTCATGGATTAAAATCCTGCAGCGCATGCAAGGTCCCCCTGCTCAAGCCAGCGCATGTCCAGGCCCGTCTGAAGTTTGCCAATGACCATCTGAATGATCCAGAGGAGGAATGGGAGAAGGTCATGTGGTCTGATGAGACAAAAATAGAGCTTTTTGGTCTAAACTCCACTCGCCGTGTTTGGAGGAATAATTTTATTTTTTTATTTTTTTTATTTCACCTTTATTTAACCAGGTAGGCTAGTTGAGAACAAGTTCTCATTTGCAACTGCGACCTGGCCAAGATAAGGCATAGCAGTGTGAACAGACAACACAGAGTTACACATGGAGTAAACAATTAACAAGTCAATAACACAGTAAGAAGGATGAGTACGAAGGATGAGTACAACCCCAAGAACACCATCCCAACCGTGAAGCATGGAAGTGGAAACATCATTCTTTGGCGATGCTTTTCTGCAAAGGGGACAGGACGACTGTACCGTATTGAGGGGAGGATGGATGGGGACCATGTATCGCAAGATCTTGGCCAACAACCTCCTTCCCTCAGTAAGAGCATTGAAGATGGGTCGTGGCTGGGTCTTCCAGCATGACAACGACACGAAACACACAGCCAGGGCAACTAAGGAGTAAGAAGCATCTCAAGGTCCTGAAGTGGCCTAGCCAGTCTCCAGACCCGAACCCAATAGAAAATCTTTGGAGGGAGCTGAAAGTCCGTATTGCCCAGCGACAGCCCCGAAACCTGAAGGATCTGGAGAAGGTCTGTATGGAGGAGTGGGCAAAAATCCCTGCTGCAGTGTGTGCAAACCTGGTCAAGAACTACAGGAAACGTATGATCTCTGTAATTTCAAACAAAGGTTTCTGTACCAAATATTAAGTTCTGCTTTTATGATGTATGAAATAGTTATGTCATGCAATAAAATGCAAATGAATTACTTAAAAATCATACAATGTGATTTTCGTTTTAGATTCCGTCTCTCACAGTGGAAGTGTACCTATGATAAAAATTACAGACCTCTACATGCTTTGTAAGTAGGAAAACTTGCAAAATCAGCAGTGTATCAAATACTTGTTCTCCCCACTGTATGTATGTATGTATGTATGTATGTATGTATGTATATATATATATATATATATATACCCGTTCTGAAAGGCCCCAAAGTCTGCAACACCATTAAGCAAGGGGCACCACCAAGCAAGCGGCACCATGAAGACCAAGGAGCTCTCTAAACAGGTCAGGGACAAAGTTGTGGAGAAGTACAGATCAGGGTTGGGTTATAAAAAAAGATTCCAAACTTTGAACATCCCACAGAGCACCATTAAATCCATTATAAAATAAATGGAAAGAATATGGCACCACAACAAAACTGCCAAGAGAGGGCTGCCCACCAAAACTTACGGACCAGGCAAGGAGGGCATTAATCAGAGGCAACAAAGAAGCCAAAGATAACCCTGAAAGAGCTGCAAAGCTCCATAGCGGAGATTGGAATATCTGCCCATAGGACCACTTTAAGCCGTACACTCCAACAGAGCTGGGCTTTACGGAAGAGTGGCCAGAAAAAAAGCCATTGCTTAAAGAAAAAAATAAGCAAACACGTTTGGTGTTCGCCAAAAGGCATGTAGGAGACTCCCCAAACTTATGAAAGATGGTACTCTGGTCAGATGAGACTAAAATTGAGATTTTTGGCCATCAAGGAAAACCAACACCTCTCATCACCCCGAGAATACCATCCCCACAGTGAAGCATGGTGGTGGCAGCATCATGCTGTGGGGATGTTTTCCCATCGGCAGGGACTGGGAAACTGGTCAGAATTTAAGAAATGATGGATGGCGCTAAATACAAGGAAATCCTTGAGGGAAACCTGTTTGAGTCTTAGATAGAGTCCATAGATTTGAGACTGGGACGGGGGTTCACCTTCCAGCATGACAATGACCCTAAGCATACTGCTAAAGCAACACTCGAGTGGTTCAAGGGGAAACATTTAAATGTTTTGGAATGGCCTAGTCAAAACTCAGACCTCTGAAGTCAAACTCAGAAGTCAAACCTCAGGCCATCATTGAAGTCGTTTGTGGTGTTGTACAAAACAAAGTCCCAATCAGAGTATCAAAACCAATGACAAATTTTCAAACGTCGCTTTACCCATGTGTGTTCCGACTCTGGCCCAACCTGTCGGGTTCTGGGACCAAACAGACGGTCTAGAATGGATTTCAATTCTAGAAATTGTTGAGGAGGTAGTCCGATCCAGACTCATTATGCGTAGCTTAGCATTTGGCTGGAGCAAAGAGTTTGGGTAGCCAGGCAAGAAGTTTGCTAAACTGCATTGCCACTTGGATTGGAACCAGTGCCTTGGTCAGATGACATGAAAATAGAGCTCTTTGGTCACACACACACACACACACACACACACACACACACACACACACACACACACACACACACACACACACACAACAGTAGTGGGTTTGGCATTAACATGAGAATGCATAAGCTGAAAGAACCCCATATCTACTGTAAAATATGGTATTGGATATTTGATGTTATGGGGCTGTTTTGATTCCACTGGTCAGCTTCTGTTAAAAAATTTAAGATGAACTTGGGTTGTAAACAAATTTATTGCTGTGGACACAGTACACCGACTGTCAAGTTTGGGCAAAAAATAACATAAATTAAATTATAATGTATGCATTGGGGAATTTCCATGTAAAAAGCCCCATGAGCATTAACTTGAAGTTTGTAGGAGCACATCAAATGTGGTGTCAAATGAAAGCTAAGAGTCTGTAGTTCTTAATTAAGGCATATATACAGAACCTGTCAAATTTTGGACATACTAATTCCAGGGTTTTTTAAATTTTTTTTTTTTTACAATTTTCTATGTTGTAGAATAATACTGAAGACATCAAAACTACGAAAAAAACACATGTGGAATCATGCCGTAACCAAAAAAAGTGTTTTGAGATTCTTCAAAGTAGCCACCCTTTGCCTTGATGACAGGTTTGGTATTAATACCAGGTTGGTATTCTCTTAACCAGATTCACCTGGAATGCTTTTCCAACAGGCTTGAAGGAGTTTCCATATATGCTGAGCACTTAGTGCCTTCGGGAAGTATTCAGATCCCTTGACTTTTTCCACATTTTGTTACGTTACAGCCTTGTTCTAAAATGGATTAAATACTTTTTTTTTTCAGCAATACACACGCACGCACACACACCACACACCACACACACAAAGCAAAAACAGGTTTTCAGAAATGTTTGCAAATGTATAAAAATAGAAATACCTCATTTACATGAGTATTCAGACCATTTGAGACTCAAAATTGAGCTCAGGTACATCGTGTTTCCATTGATCATCCTTAAGATGTTTCGACAACTTGATTGGAGTCCACCTGTTGTAAATTCAATTGAATGGACATGATTTGGAAAAGGCACACACCTGTCTATATAAGGTCCCACAGTTGACAGTGCATGTCAGAGCAAAAACCAAGCCAAGAGGTTGAAGGAATTGTTCTTAAAGCTCCGCGACAGGATTGTGACGGGGCACAGATCTGGGGAAGGGTACCAAAACATTTCTGCATCATTGAAGGTCCCCAAGAACACAGCCTCCATTCTTAAATGAAAGAAGTTTGGAATCACCAAGGCTCTTCCTAGAGCTGGCCGCCCGGCCAAACTGAACAATCGGGGGAGAAGGGCCTTGGTCAGGGAGGTGACCAAGAACCCGAAGGTCACTGACAGAGCTCTAGAGTTCCTCTGTGGAGATGGGAGAACCTTCCAGAAGGACAACCATCTCTGCAGCCCTCCACCAATCAGGTCTTTATGGTAGAGTGGCCAGACGAAAGCCACTCCTCAGTAAAAGGCACGACAGCCCGCTTGGAGTTTGCCAAAAGGCACCTAAAAGGACTGACAATGAGAAACAACATTCTCTGTTTCAGATTGAACTCTTTGGTCTGAATGCCAAGCATCTGGAGGAAACATCTGGAGGAAACCTGGCACCATCCCTAAGGTGAAGCACGGTGGTGGCAGTAACATGCTGTGGGGATGTTTTCAGCGGCAGGGACTGGGAGACTAGTCAGGGTCGAGGCAAAGATGAACGGAGCAAAGTACAGAGAGATCCTTGATGAAAACCTGCTCCAGAGCCCTCAGGACCTCAGACTGGGGCGAAGGTTCAACTTCCAACAGGGCAAAGACCCAAAGCACAGTGCCAAGACAACGCAGGAGTAGCTTCGGGACAAGTGTTTGAATGTCCTTAACTGGCCCAATCAGAGCCCGTGCTTGAACCCGATCTAACATCTCTGGAGAGACCTGAAAATAGCTGTGCAGCAACACTCCCCATCCAACCTGACAGATTTTGAGAGGATCTGCAGAGGAATGGGAGAAACTCCCCAAATACAGGTGTGCCAAGCTTGTAGCGTCATACCCAAGAAGACTCGAGGCTGTAATTGCTGCGAAGGGTGCTTCAACACAGTACTGAGTAAAGGGTCTGAATACTTATGTAAATGTCATATTTCAGTTGATTTTTAATAAATGAGCAAACATTTTACTTTGTCATTATGGGGTATTGTGTGTAGATTGATGAGATTTTTTTTTATTTTTATCAATTGTAGGATAAGGCTGTAACGTAATAAAATGTGGAACAATCAAGTGGTCTGAATACTTTCCCAATTATACTGCATAATAATAATACTTTTTTAAAGTCAAGAACTTCCCATTGTTCACCCCTCATTTTGTTTGTCTCCCTTCTCCCTCTCCAGTTAATGTCTCCTCTCCAGGCTCTTACTGCCACCTTCCCATGAGCCCCCTCTTTCCATTTACTTTTACCAGCCCTCTCACCCACTGAGCACCGACTGACACCGGATGTCCATGAACGTTGAAAAGTAGTTGAAGTTTAGTCAGTCCAAATCTGAACCAAACATATCCTTTTTCACAAGTTTGGATAGCACAGTACAGTAAATTAGAGCACAGTACAATACAGTAAAGAAACAGAGTATGGGTCAGTACAATATAGTAGAGTTTAGTACAACACAGTACAATACAGAAGAGCACATTAAAGTAGAGTACAGTATAATTTACTGAACTATACTCTAATACACTGAACTCTACTGTGCTGTACTGTTCAAATGGGTACAGATTTGGTTAGGTCCTGACCAACAGTCTTATTTGGGGGAGGAGCACATTAGAATAATAGCTGTGTATAGATTAATACCCAAACATGCAAAGGAGGATATAAAAAATGTCTACCTTTGTGTATCTATTCAAGATACATCACCATGAAGAGAATGGCATTTCTAATTATGCATTTCTGTATAGTACAGATCAGGGAGCCATGATATCATTCTGTTACCATTATTCTGTTACTGTGTTAATCCACTTCACTTGCTGTAGTTCAATAACCAAATAGATTTTTTTCAATCTCAAGGTTTCATATCATAGCTGACACCCCATTCTTTCTGCAGACATCTTTGAATTTTAATTTGGAGTAGATATTTAACAGTTTTTGGAAAACGTGGTCACAGACATTTTCGCACAGTTACCAAACTTTACACCTGCACTGTTCGAGTAAATGTGTTTTTGTAATATGTTCAGTCGCAATTGTTAAAAGTAGTCCTTGTGCATAGATCTGTATGGTTTGTTAAACTGCAATCAATAGTTTCTCTTTGGCACACGTTTAAAGTGAAAAATCTGCATCTCGGCGTCCTTCTGTTAATGTGTAATTGCCCATTGGTAAATACAATCTGATAGTGATGGACGCTGATGTAACAGTGATAAATTACAAACGTCACGGTACAGTCAGTACTTTGATGCCCAACTAGTTCTAAGAGTGTTGTATGGTGGCCTTTCCTTTCTCAGAATGCAGTTTAGCATGAAAGCATTACATCATAGTAAGGTACAACCAAGAAAATGGCCTTAGACCTACTAGGAACTCATGTCGTGAATGCCACAACCACAACACAGAATTACACAGATGACATTTGAACTCAAATGCCATTCCCGAGAGGTTGCAGAGAGTAAGCCAATTTTCGGTTTTTCTCAACGGTGTTGTGCAATACACTATAGAATGAAGGGAGCAGCTTGACAACATGGGGGGAGGGAGGGGTGTGTGTGTGTGTATGTGTGTGTCTCTGTGACCAAAAAAAGTGACCAAATCCAATTTTCTTTATGCATGCTCTTTCTATTCACAGTTTGTGGGCTACATTTCCATCCCCCATCAGAGAGAGAGAACTGTGTCAAGGAGGGAGAGAGGGTCAGAGACTGTGTCATCTCCATGGACCTGACTACAGTAGGACTGGGCTGGCTATCTGGAGGTCTGCCACCCTCACTGTGATGTGATGCACAAGGTAGACTACACATGAATGGTCTCCAAAGTGCCACAGTGTTTAATGGAAATGGGACATTCTTATAATGCCAAACATCCCAGTTCTGTTACATCACAGACGCAGGCCTCTCCTCTCCACTGGCAGCCAAGGCGGTCATTATTCGAGGAAACCTTTTCTCATGGGACACAATGGGCCACAGTGCCGTTTGGTTGCACCACTTCATGGTGGGATGGGAGATAACATTTTAATGAAGTGAAGCTAATAAGTAGGAGCAGGCAGAAAGTTTACATAAGGCCCTGCTCGTCGGTCATCGCGCCCCAGTTGTGCTATATGGAGATGACTAGACTATCCTTGTACAAAAGTAAAGTACCCAAGCAAATAATTGATTGAAATTACTTGTGCAGTGGAATGTCAAATTAAGCACAGTCATTATTTTGAGGTTTACCATAATTATATTGTTAAGGAACTTGAATCCTATGTCGGAACTAAAATGCTAATTACCAAAAATGTAGTTTGAACTTAATACAAAAGCCTTCTAAAAGACACATACTGTATACTGTTTTGCTGCTTGAAACCCAATTCAAATGTCTTAAAAACGAAATAAAACTCCCTAACTGCTGCCTGAAAAAGGGCTGAAAAATTGCCAAAGACTGGCCAACCGAAACATTTAAAAATATATATTTCACCTTTATTTAACCAGGTAGGCTAGTTGAGAACAAGTACTCATTTACTGTGACCTGGCCAAGATAAAGCAAAGCAGTGCGACACAAACAACAACACAAAGTTACACATGGAATAAACAAACAGACAGTCAATAACACAATAATAAAAAAAGATCTATATACAGTGTGTGCAAATTAGGTAAGATAAGGGAGGTAAGGCAATAAATAGGCCATAGTGGCAAATTCATTACAATTTAGCAATTAAACACTGGAGTGATAGATGTGCAGAAGATGAATGTGCAAGTAGAGATACTGGGGAGCAAAAAAAAAAAAAACAGTATGGGGATGAGGTAGTTGGACTGCTATTTACAGATGGGCTATTTACAGATGGGCTATGTACAGGTGCAGTGATCTGCTCTGGCAGCTGGTGCTTAAAGCTAGTGAGGGAGATATGAGTCTCCAGCTTCAGGGATTTTTGCAATTCGTTCCAGTCATTGGCAGCAGAGAACTGGAAGGAAAGGCAGCCAAATGAGGAATTGGCTTTGGGGATGACCAGTGAAATATACCTTCTGGAGCGTGTGCTACGGGTGGGTGCTGCTATGGTGACCAGTGAGCTGAGATAAGGTGGGGCTTTACCTAGCAAAGACTTATAGATGACCTGGAGCCAATGGGTTTGGTGACGAATATGAAGGGAGGGCCAGACAATGAGAGCATACAGGTCGCAGTGGTGGGTAGTATATGGGGCTTTGGTGACAAAACGGATGGCACTGTGATAGACTGCATCCAATTTGCTGAGTAGTGTTGGAGGCTATTTTGGAAATTGCATCGCCGAAGTCAAGGATCAGTAGGATAGTCAGTTTTACGAGGGTATGTTTGGCAGCATGAGTGAAGGATGTTTTGTTGTGAAATTGGAAGCCGATTCTAGATTTCATTTTGAATTGGAGATGCTTAATGGGAGTCTGGAAGGAGAGTTTACAGTCTAACCAGACACCTAGATATTTGTAGATGTCCACAGAGTCAGATCCGTCCAGAGTAGTGATGCTGGACGGGCGGGAAGGTGCTGGTAGCGATTGGTTGAAGAGAATTTAGTTTTACTTTCATTTAAGAGCAGTTGGAGGCCACTGAAGAAGAGTATGGCATTGAAGCTCGTCAGGAGGTTAGTTAACACAGTGTCCAAAGAAGGGCCAGAAGTATACAGAATGGTATCGTCTGCATAGAGGTGGATCAGAGGATCCCGTCTGGCAGGTGGTACCAGTGCACCCAGGCTTAGACCAACAGACTCCTAAACAGCTTCTAGCCCCTGGCCATAAGATTGTTAAATGGCTAACAACTACTGCTCCCCCTCACCCCTACGCTGCTGCTAAAATGATTATTCATTAGATTTATTACTACCACTGCGCTTCTGTTCATTGATTACCAATAGTATCTACTGTATCTATTTATCCCGCTACTGGTCACTATCACTCCTGTTTACATGTATTTACATGTTTTACCATTAGTATATTAACATAAGTATTTATATATTCCCACCACCAGTCACTTTTCACGCCTACACTGGCACTCTTACACACACACACACACACACACACACACACACACACTGAAGGCGTTTTACGGGGTATGCTTCCCATACGAAACTGTTCGGAACAGTGCGTGCATATATTATGACCACATTTTGGTCTTTGGCAAGGGTTTTTTCAAATAGTGTGCAGCTGCAACCCGCAATTTGGGGCATTCCAGCATCTGCAGGAACTCCTCCCCTCAAGCATCCCATTTGTTCCTTCATGAATTTGGTACTGACACAGACCCTGTATATAGTTTCCTCTCTTTTTTTCGTGTTTAATTTGATATTGAATAATGCACTGTTGGGAAGGTTTTGCAAGTTTTTTGGGGGGGTTTTTTGCATGTGAATTTTACCCCTTTTTCTCCCCAATTTCGTGGTATCCAATTGTTAATAGCTACTATCTTGTCTCATCGCTACAACTCCCGCTCGGGAGAGACAAAGGTTGAAAGTCATGCGTCCTCCGATACACAACCCAACCAAGCCGCACTGCTTCTTAACACAGCGCGCATCCAACCCGGAAGCCAGCCGCACCAATGTGTCGGAGGAGCTTGGGTTAGCGTGCACTGCACCACAGGAGTCGCTGGTGCGCGATGAGACAAGGTTATCCCTACCGGCCAAGCCCTCCCTAACCTGGACGACACTAGGCCAATTGCCCCACGGACCTCCCGTTCGCGGCCGGTTACGACAGAGCCTGGGCGCGAACCCAGAGTCTCTGGTGGCACAGCTGGCGCTGCAGTACAGCGCCCTTAACCACTGCGCCACCCGGGAGTCTAGGGCTTGCAAGTTAAAGGGCAATTCCGCCACTTTTCAACCTCATTTTCATTATCTCCAGCGCCAAACCAGTCTCTACATATGTGAAAACAAAGCGCTTATGATCTGCTGTTAAAATATTTGAATTAAAGTCCTAAAAAGAAAAAGTGATTTTCAAAACCTGCAACTAGTTTCTAGCCACGGTAAATCGGTCTTTGAAAATATTTTGATGACATCATCGGGTAAAACTTTGTTTTCACATATGTAGACACTGGTATTGTGCTGGAGATAGTGAAAATTATGTTGAAAAGTGGTGGAGTTGCCCTTTAAGCATTTCACTGTACTTGTGCATGTGACAAATAAAACTTAACTGAAGAGCTTAGAGAAATCTACTATTGCCTAATTGAACCTTAGCAACAGGTTAGTGAGTATACAACTAGTATGATGAAACCCCCAGCTAAAACCTTGCAAAACACTGACGCCCAACTTCCCATAGCACTTGCTGTCACACACACACACACACACACACACACACACACACACACACACACACACACACACACACACACACACACACACACACACACACACACACACACACACACCCTTCCCTCACTCCTTCACATGCACAAACAACTCCTGACTGGCTCATAAACAGCCAGACGGGCCCCTCAAAAGGGGCAGGGACTCCCACATGCGCTATTTACTGGGAGTAGAAAAGTGACACTGCCCCAAAAGGCTAACGCTTCAGCTGTGTCAACCCCCAGATGATGTGTATAACCCAGAACTCAGCAGCTCTGTCTCGGTCCAATAATTTAGCCACTGTTGCTGGTCAGGTCAGACACTGACAGAAATCTAGATCATAGACTGTAGGGTCATTTCTCCAATGGCGCATACTAGAGCCGTGTGTCATAGAAGCTAGAAGAGCTACACTACATGACCAAAATTATGTGGACACCTGCCCGTCAAACAGCTCATTACTAATTCATGGGCATTAATATGGAGTTTGTCCCCCCTTTCCCGCTATAACAGCCTCCACTCTTCTGGGAAGGCTTTCTACTAGATCCCCAAACTGTTGCCACAAAGTTGGAAGCACAGAAGTGTCTCGAATATCATTGTATGCTGTAGCGTTAAGATTTCCCCTCACTGGAACTAATGGGCCTAGCCTAACCATGAAAAACCGCCCTACTATTATTTCACCTCCACCAAAGTTTACAGTTGGTAGCATACATTGTGGCAGGTAGCGTTCTCCAGGCATCCGACAAACCCAGAAAACATGCTTCCACTGCTCCAGAGTCCAATGGCAGCAAGCTTTACACCACTCCAGCCAACGTTTTGCATTGTGCATGGTGATCTTAGGCTTGTGTGCGGCTGCTCAGCCATGGAAACCCATTTCATTAAGCTCTCGACGAACAGTTATTGTGTTTACGTTGCTTGCAGAGAAAGTTTTGGAACTAAGGTAGTGAGTGTTGCAACCGAGGACAGACAATTCTTACACACTCGGCGGTCCCTTTCTGTGATCTTGTGTGGCCTACCACTTTGTGGCTGAGCCTTTGTTGAGCACTTACACTTACACTTACAACAGCACTTACAGTTGACCGAGGCAGCTCTAGCAGGGCAGAAATTTGACGAACTGACTTGTTGGAAAGGTGGCATCCTATGACGGTGCCATGTTGAAAGTGACTGAGCTCTTCAGTAAGTCCATTCTACTGCCAATGTTTGTCTATGGAGATTGCATGGCGGTGTGCTCGATTTTACACACCTGTCAGCAACGGGTGTGGCTGAAATAGCTGAATCCAATCATTTGAATGGGTGTCCACATACTTTTGTATATATAGTGTATTTTTTAAGAGAAGAAAGGAGGTCCTTGCACCCAGTGCTGTTTGTCCACAGCTGTGAAAAGGCACTGATACACAAGCCCACGACTTAAACAATAAATATGGTGTGTGTGCATGCGGTTATTCCGTGCCATCATATTCACTCAGGGTGAATTTACAAAACAACCGGTTAGCTTCCTGATTGGGCTCTAACTGAAGCTGCCCCCAGTAACCTCTGAGAGCATAGTCTTCACCTCACAAAATATGGACCTTTACAAACCTCCATCAAGACCATAATGTTCTTTGGTCGTCAATGTTGGTGCCACAAATTATCTCTGCTCTGCATGAGACAGTGGAATGCTCAGCATTGTGGTGGTGGTGGTGGTGGTGGTGGACCCTCCAACTCCACATAGATATGTGGCTGGGTGGGCGGGCTGTTGGATGGAGGGGTTCCAGATTTGCGGTGCACACACCAATTAACAGTTTCCCTGGATTTTTCTTCCTCTCTGGATGGAAGGAGGTTGCAGTAACCGTCATTAACTAAGTATGCCTAGCCTAGAAAGTAAAGCATGTGGGCGAAATGCAGTCAGTCAGTGTTATCTGTCACCATGGTGGTTTGGACCAATTAGGAGAAATCATTTCCAGATTTGGAATGTGACCCAGGCAGCGAATGGATGCATCCTAAGTAATTAATCTCTCAGCAGCTGAGCGCGTAGCCCCACCATGCAGGATGACAACAACACACACAGCCAGACCAGCTAGCAGGGCAGGGCAGCTCTCTCCGCCTGGCCCATTCATCTCATTTAAAGTAACAGTATAGGTTATTTACCACCATGCCAACCTCATTGTCTGACCAATATGTGTTTACAGTATGATCTAGTCTCTTTGCGGAATTTAAACATTTAGCTAGGCAATGAATTCCTCAGTGGTTCTATTTTTAGGTTGTTCCCTCTTTTAATCAACATGACAATAGCCAATGAAATGATTGCAGTATCTTCTAACGTCAAACATGCACTCATTTTTGTAGCTGTTAGGGTGGTGGATTTATCAGAGTTGAACCCTTCATTTTGGGGTTGGATGAAATGAATACCAAAGCTTGTTTACGCTATTCCAAAAATCAACTTAATACAAAAGAGGACAAGAGGACAAAGACATCATTTAGAGTGCCCCCTCAGGCAGATAATTGCAAAGATAGTGAGCACCCTATGCACACAGAAACTAAAGCTGGGGACGCTGACAATTCAATATACTAAGGGCTTTCGTTGTTCAGTTCTAAGAATTCTGCTGCTCACCCTCACTCAGTCACAGTGGCTGGAGACGAGTCTTGACAGCTCGTAGCCTTATCGATTCTGCTTCCTAGTGTTATAGTAGTGTGTGGTCATAGATAATATTTCTTCTGACATGGCGCAAAGGAGAACTCTGCAATGAGACAGGTAAGCCTTTTATGTAAATGACACCAGACATTGCCATAGACATTCAATGACCGTGTGACATTCAACTCATAGTGGAGACAGTAGGCTACAGCACCAGAATACACAGGAAGTGGGAGAATTATTTTATAGTACTGCAATCTGACTCTGCTGCCAAAGTTGTCAGGAAGGATTTGGTCATTAAAAAGAACGCCTTCTGCCAGACTCTGTTAATCACCTGTAAGCACTGAACAGATTAGGGGGGGGGGGGTATTTTCCAAATGCTAACAACTGAACATAATTAAATACCACATTAACATGGCCCATAGACACTACTTATAGCATGGTCGTGTTATGGATTCACTAGGTCATGTCTGCCTTCTATTTTATTGACAGTACAGTGGCAGATCAATAGCTTCCTTTTCCCCAGATAAATAGCAGAAGGACATGTGCAGTAAATCAATACTGTAGTGTCCGTTGTTCACATACAGAACACTCAGAAGAGGAGAGCAGATATGACTAAGAATGCCTACAGCATGGATAATCCACTAGATTCAGCCAAGGGACCCTTTTTTATTGAGCGGATGGTGAGGGGGCAGGAACAAAATTACAAATAATTTGTAGACTGCAAATTGACAACAAGAAGCCCAAACAGATATATTATTTGACTAAAACGATCACATATATCTCTCTATTATGTGTTGGAATACTTTGGAAGAGATTTACTAAATTAAAATCACATGGGAGTTGATTTGCTGGTGTTTTGTTTGTTTTTTTACAGTCTTTTATGTCCAACAATTTGGACATAAAAGGGGGGCCAAATAAATAGAGTGGATCAGTGTAGCGAATAATTGATGTAATCTTGCGAGATCAGTCTGGTTGTACGAGGCTAGCAGGTTTCTTCCTAGTTTGGAAATTATACCGAATTGAGAATAAACCCTAACTAGAGTGTCCCCATCATCTCTGCTGCACAACCAGCTGAACACGTTTCAGGTGAGTTACACATCCAAACCCCACCATAGTGTGGATGTGGAAACCCAACACCATGCAATCCAGTGCCATGTAACACTCCGACCATGAATTGTAAGGGCCGGTTGGGTTACACTTAAATACTACTATACTAAGAACCCCCTCTCTCAGACAAACTGCTGTGTGTTGTGTAGCGACTTGCAGAGAGCAGGGGTAAGGTGTCACTATTCTACAGTATGTACAGGGTGATTCATGAGAGCTATGGTTCAAGAATGAAGACATGAAGTCCATGTCAGTGTCGGGCAGGCAAGCAGGTTGGGTTGTTTTCACCACAAAGTGAGAGAGTGAGCCGGCGCTGTGTTCTAAATGGCACCTTATTCCCTATGTAGTAGACTACTTTTGACCAGAGCCCTTTATAGGCAATTTGGGACAGACAGAGAGAGGAACAGGAGGTGAACATGCCCTGCTCTCTGCTCTCTCTGTCTGACTATGGCATACCATTGCCGTTAACCTCTACTAAGGTACAGTCACGTTGAGGACGTGTTTCTCCCCATGGTTGTAAATGTAGCTTTACCAAGTTTTGCCATGGATGTTCAAGAAGATGTTCAGTTTTACCCTGAGTGCCCTCACAGTGTTCTACAGGAGAACCATCGAGAGCATACTGTCGAACTGCATCACTGCCTGGTACGGCAACACCACCACCGCGGATCGCAAGGCTCTTCAGAGGGTGATATATTCAGCCTAATGCACCATTGGGCAAACACTGCCCGCCCTACAGGACACCTACAACACCAGGTGTCGCAGGAAGGCCAAGAAGATCATCAGGGACCCCAGCCATGCCCTGTTCTCCCCGTTTCAAATCACTCAGACGCGGGCAGTACAGGAGCATCATGGCAAAAACTGAGAGCCAATAGTTTCTACCTTCAGACCATCAGGCTGCTGATTAGCCACCACTAGTCAGCTACCTGCTCCCCCCCCCCCCCCCCCCCCCCCCCCCCCCCCCATGGACATTCCCTCGCTACTCTCCCTCATGGACATCCTCAATCAACTCTCACTTATCTTGCCTGCTACTCCCCCTATGGACATTCTTTCTTCTGTTGCTCCACCCACCCCTTCTACTCCCCTTATCGACATGCTCTCTCCTGCTGCCCCACCCCTTCTGTGGGCATTTCACCCCCCCAACAGACTTTACTCTGCCCCCACCCCAATGGCATTCATCACTATTGCAGTTGTTAATATGTATATTATTACTGTTTTGATTTCTATTTCACTCAATGATCAGCCTGCTGCTCACCTTATGGTTATTCTAACCCCCCCCCCCCCCCCCCAACAGTCTTTACTCTGCATACATCCCAATGGACATTTATTTATTCATAATAAATATCCATCAGCTGTTATTATGTATATAGTGCTATGTCTATTTATATTGTTTTTACCATTTTATTTCACTAGTCCAGTATGTTGGAGCTCAAAACCTAAGATTTTCACTGTACCCTGCAATCACACCTGCAACAATCTGAATCTCTGAACCCTCGGGTCGGTGGACCTGAGCCCATGATTTGGGAGGAACAAGCTGACCCGCCCAGATTTTTATTTATCAACTCCCTTTCCGTGCTTATTAAATATTGCGCATATTTATCACTTTTAAAACCCTTTTTAGAGTGGATAATTTATGCATTTTATTGCGATTTTATCCACTTTTACTCCCGCTGATATCTCAACATTTTAAAGCCTGGGTTTTACCCGATCTATTTAAATAATTATACCCTTTTAAACTCATCTGTCCAGGATGGTGGGCCACTGCAATAGAAGCTGACATTTTAACAACTTAAACGGACGGTTTTATTTCGCTGTAAGTAGATGTTTTTCTATTTTTTCACACAACTCAATGGAGACACAAACAACATAAAAAATAACCATTCATCCCACTATTCAAATATTACAAACCATTACTCCCCTCCCAGTATCCTGAAGAATCCCCTACGTCCTATTTTTATTTACCCTTTCCCCCAACCCAAATCCTTTTACCCTAAACCGGGTTCGTATCCTTTTCCAAACCCCTCCTCTATTTTATTATTATAATTGTTTTACTTTACTTCTTTATGTGTTTAAATCCATTAAAGTTTGTTTTAACCAAATCAAGTTGAGGGGAAAAAAATAAAGAATTCCACAACCTCCTCCCTCTTGTATCTTGACAAACCTGACCTTCACCAGACAGATACATGGACAAGAGGGATAGAAGAGGGCATTAAGCCCTGAGATGTCCCAAAGTTCGTCATTACTCAATATGTTCCGTTCAAACACGTGGCTATAACCTGATATTGATGTATATTTGCAATGTCTTACAGTTGTGATATATGCAATTATGCATTAATTGACAACACGAGCAATGGAAAATCCCATAAATTAAAGGTTTATTTTCCATAGTTACCAACCCAGCATGACTTTGAATTTGGGATTATTAGAATTGGAAGCTTCCTACTGAAATGCATGTCAATAAACTTTTTTTGTAGCTTTCGATAAGATTATAGATTATTTAAAAGTATAATGGTATTAGATTAAAAATAATAACAATGCAATAAAGATGATGTAAAACTATACACAAACTTCTGTACGTGAGCCCTGTATGCACGGGTGCTGTATTCGCTGGACTATTCTACTAAAACACGTTTACAGTGCATTACATCATGTACGTTCACCATAATGACGAATTACCCTGGAAAGGCTATATTATGTATTTCCCAGTGTGGGTACCAACTACACAAAAAGGAAACGTGTTTCATTCTTGCTTACAAGTTTTCTGCCAGTCACTAGAAGCCCGCTGACGGGTAAAACGATTGATTGCGCTTTTCCATGAGGCAAAATGAGACTGTAAACAAAGAGCAGCCATGTATTACTTACTTTCTGTGCAACACATCCCGTGACCCATAGTAGATACGCTGTCAAGAACACATGGGCCCAGAACGAGCTGTTGCAGTTCATTTTCCTTATTTCGTCCTTTTCTCCTATGCACACTGAACCGTGACCCGCTCTCGCTCCCACTCTCCATTCACCTGAACTCTCGGGAGCGCGCTTTCATCCTTCGTGGACCCGCATACAGAAATCACAGGGGGTTGTACTGAAGCGCCCACAATTTGGCAGTCAGTCTTATTTGTCAACAATCATTTTGACGAACATAGCTTCCAATGCACCAGCTGTGGGATTAGAATCAGTAACCTACATTTCCTTGTAGTTGGTCAGCTGCAGACCATTGATAATGGAGTAACTTTATGGTTATGTAGTGATTTAAGAGGAGCAGAGCTCTGCCACCTGTGCCATAAAAGCCCAGGCATCTTGACAGAGGGGTAGTAGTAGTGTAGGTGTGGGTATAGTGACTTTATGAATGAATTTCCAGCAAATTGAGAGGGGAAAGCTGGGACCTCTGGTTACAGGGCAAATACACTACCACCTGTGCCATAAAAGCCCATGCCTCTTGGCAGAGGCAATATACCATCATATAGGAAGGCTATGTAGCATATATAGCATAAATTACTTGACTTATGCAGAGTTGAGAATCCTTTTGTGTAAACTCTGTATGGAGTTACTAAGATTAGCTGGTATTCATAAGCATGCTTGATTAACAGTGCTGTAGACCTATAGAACAAAATGCTCACTAAACCGTTAAGCATATTGTTTGTCTGACTTTAACAGCATTAAGGGCAAATCAGGAGGAAATAGCATCTGTTGTCTGCCCTGTCAATGTTAAATAATCATTCCTTGACAGTGGCGATTTTAGCATGTCAATCTTGGTGGGGAAAAACTCAACAACAACAAAAATGTAGATGCATGCCAGACCATGTTTGTATGCGGCTTTATTAACTTAATGATTATTTTTTTTAAATGTACATTGTTTGCGATCAGATATGTGACACACGTATTAATGCAAAAATAACATGCAAAACAGGCATCAACAAAAAAAACATATATTTTCTTTAGCTAAACCGGTGGAGCTCGCCCTGAATGACGGGACACCACTGTTCCATGAGCATGCTCACTCATAAGCATGTCAGCGAGTATATGGGACAGTCTTGTGGTGAAACAAGATTCGGCACATTTCTTGTTGACTACGTGTGCAGGCCAGAGAAATCCTTATGTAGCCTCCCTATTCAGAGTATTGCTACCTCTGCCAGGAGGTCTGGACCTTTATGGCACAGGTGAAAATGTGCTTGTACTACACTGAAGGGTTGCTGGTTCAAGCCCCTCTCTGACTGTTCCTTCTCAATTGCCACATTTATCTCCTATCTGAGATCATTAGACAGTCAGTAATCAAATTCAGTAATCAGTACCTATTCAACACTGAAAATGTGTTGTAGACTGTATTCCTAACTACACTTAAATAAACTTCTATTCATGTCATTGGAGAGATATTTTTGCAAATTGATATAATAATAGGCTATGTGTATTTGTCACTAGCTGTGTAATCATTGATATTCATGAAACCTTAAATCTGTGCTGAATAGGTAGAAACAATCCTCATCATTAATGACAAGGCATTATCTAATCACACCCTATTTTACATAGAGAGACATCATAATGACAGTAAAACATCCGCATGGTAATACACACTGTAACCTTTATTTTATTTATTTATTTATTTTACCTTTATTTAACCAGGTAGGCAAGTTGAGAACAAGTTCTCATTTACAATTGCGACCTGGCCAAGATAAAGCAAAGCAGTTCGACAGATACAACAACACAGAGTTACACATGGAGTAAAACAAACATACAGTCAATAATAAAGTATAAACAAGTCTATATACAATGTGAGCAAATGAGGTGAGAAGGGAGGTAAAGGCAAAAAAAGGCCTTGGTGGCAAGGTAAATACAATATAGCAAGTAAAACACTGGAATGGTAGTTTTGCAATGGAAGAATGTGCAAAGTAGAAATAAAAATAATGGGGTGCAAAGGAGCAAAATAAATAAATAAATTAAATACAGTTGGGAAAGAGGTAGTTGATAGGGCTAAATTATATGTGGGCTATGTACAGGTGCAGTAATCTGTGAGCTGCTCTGACAGTTGGTGCTTAAAGCTAGTGAGGGAGATAAGAGTTTCCAGTTTCAGTTATAATAACTAAGCAGTTTCCAGTTTATATTTTATGGGGATACAGAATTAAATAAACGTTTTTCACAACAAAATTTTGTTACAGTTTTGACAAAACTAGAAAAAAATGTCTACTAAAAAGACCGCAGTTTTACTCCACGGCCGCCAGAGGGAGTAAATGTTTTTTCTATTCATTACAAAGGGGCGGGCTCTAACACCCACAACGCCCCGCGCGAGACAAAACGTCATTGGTGTCCGTTCATTATTACTGTTCGGCCAGCAACTGGTTTGGCATTTTTACCTTTAAATCTAGCTCATTTCCAAGCATAGGCTTATAGTGTATACATTATTCGGTAGAGAAAAATAACAATAATTAATATATAATTCTCAAAGAGAGAATTATTTAAGAATTGTTTACTAGACATCAAGTCACAAAACGATGTTAAGTATCCTGATGTCAAGTATCCTAAATGGCATCCATTTAGCCACGTAGAAGCAGAACGAAAAGTCGTCTGAAAAAGGTTGGCTTGTAAACATTTTCCGTGCATTTCAACCATTGTCATGTCAATTTTTATGTATATGGCTATTTATTAAACCTTTTCACAATTTCACGTTGTGCGTTGATATATAAATTACACAACTTGTGCCGGTGTGAAAATCGGGACATACTAGAATAATTCTAGCCCCATAAACCTCGCAAGATCACAACGCACAGTTAATGCAAATATTTGTATAACTAAAGTAACGTTATGGGACTGATGTGTTAACTAGCTAACTTGCAAACGTAAGCTGTCTTTGCTTGACAGGTTGGTAAAGCCAACTAGCTACCTTGGTTGTTACTGAATCCAATCAAATGTATTGGTCGCATACACGTCTAGCAGATGTTATTGCGGGTGTAGTGAAATGCATGTCGTTTGTAAAGCCCAAGCCATCTTAATAAGACACATTTGTTACTTACAATATTCAAAGGCCTAACGTTAGCTAGGCAATGAAGTTAGCTATATTTAGTAACTCAATCCACTTAACGTTAGTTAGCTAGACAGCTTTAGCTGGAGTTGTTCCTCCCAACCACATTCTCCCAGTTGGTCAGAACATTTGACCCAATCTTTTGCAAATAATGTACTTTATCAATACATTTGCGATGTTATTATTGCAGACCACACCCACTTTTTTTTTTATTTTCGCTACATCCACACTACGCCATCACCGTGGCAAAACCTTTCAGATGACGGCTAATTTGCATTTAGATTACTCTTTCTTTGATCAGACTAAATACGTTATGATGCTCATACTACTTAAATATTAACTAACTAAACCTTACATTTTCAGGGGAGAGCATTGTTTTGGGTTGTCCTTCCTTGGACGCATGAATTGTATTCAACCTTTTCAACTGGACAAAACGGGAAGAAAATGTTTTGAAAGGATTATAGCTACTCTCTTCCATGGGCTCCAGTGCAACATCATTTGATTCTGTATGTAAATGGCAAACCACAAAGCAGCCGTTGCTGAGATGGAGACAGCCAATGGAGAAAACCATCAACTAGACCTGATACCGCAGTCCAAAGAGGATGGTGCTGATCCTGTGGAGAAGGATGCTCAGCTACTGAAGAAAGGAGGGCAGGAGAAGCCGACAACATCGAGGGATGTTGTTAATGGTAAGTGTTAGTTAATTAGTTAATACCCTAGCCTGCCCCTCAAATGATAGGATTTGATTAGCTTTATTTTTTTCTATATATATTTAGGCATTCTAGGCAACCTGACTCTGACCTAATTCTGACTGATTTAATGATTCCATCCACTCTCATCCTCAAACAATGGAGTGTGTTCTTCCTCAACCAGTTAATTGTAGGAGAACAATTCATTTCAAAAGTTAATAGGAAAGCATAACTGAATGCTTGTATTATTTTCACAGGACATAATTGTGAAAATGTTGTTGTTGAAGGGAATCTGCTATAATAGGAGTTCCTTATATGGAGGCAATTCCACTGTCTTCTACCAGTATGTTTTCCCAACTATGCATGACATGCTTGTGTGCGACCTGCCATTACTTTGCCGCCTCAGGCCATCTGCCCCTCCCTGCTACATCTCTCTTTGTACTTGCATGGGGAATTGCAGTACTGTCTGGACAGAGATCTGAGCCTTATAACTCATCTACAATCGACTGTCACTTCGCAGTCACCAGTGCACTAAGGCATATTTGCATGCTGTCGTTATTCCTACACATCTCACCTTCAATAAAAATAGTTTGGCTATCTTGACACATGTAAAATGAATAATATCAAACTGCCACTTTCAGTTCCTAAAGCACTAGTCTGGCTTGACAACAAAGCTTGTTTGACTGGTTTCCTGTGAAAGCCACAATAGACTTTGTCATGCAAAGGAGCCTTACCTCCAAGTCCTTTCCTTTTTTTAAATTGAAAGTATGTCACAATCTTCTCTCATTGTGTGGTGAAATACAAACTGGATGGATGGATGCTGTAAATGACCTACTATACTGACACACTCCACTGTCAACCCCCAACTCACCCACTCCCTTGTTGCAGGATCTTTCAAAGCAGACGTGGTGCCTAATGGAGAACGAGTGGCACGGGGCCCGGGGCCAGGCGCTGGAGGGGACGGTCATCCAAATGGCCCCCTGCCTCCTCCATCGCCCCCTGCTGCTCAGGGAACCAGCCCCACCGTCAGCCCCCATTCCAAAGAGCCATCCCAAGGTGTGGCCGCTTTCCCACCACCCATGCTAGAGAAGTCTGAGGGAACTAGTGCTGAGGGCCCTGTTCACAAGGGCGACGCATTGCAGTCACTCAGACTGAGTATGCCTATGCAGGAGACTGAATTGTGTAAGCATACTGTAACCTGTTCTTGCAGTGAGTGCCCCCACCCCCCTTTTGCTCTGGGATGTTGCTTCAGAGGCTGACTTGTTGACTTAGGCCTACCTCCATATCCAAATGTAATTCCCTTCCTGTACTTACTACACTCCCATTAAAGAGTTAGATCGAGAGACTCTCTGTTTGGTGGTTTGAGCCTGCTTACTTTGTGCAATGCCAGTGGTCATTTAATTGCTTGATTTGGGTCTTGGTGCTTCTCTGGGTAGTGGCTGTATTTAAACTACTCCTTTACATGTGGTGTATGTTGTTTTTGGATGACGGCCGAGGCTTACAGGTACCATGATATGCAAAGTATTTGAAGTTTATTAGTTATATTACAGAATATGTCTCATTTTGCCTGAAGAGCTTTTTGTTTACTGTGAGCCACTAGGCTAACCACTCCCACATAGAATGTTTAGAGTGTCACATACATAAACTCGTTTAGAGTATCACATTCTTGGTTTCGTTCCGTTCATGGTGCACTCTGCTCTAAGTGATGCTGCAATCAGGAAGTCCTCATGCTAACTTCTAAGTTGCACTGATTTGACACCTGTTGGTTGGTCTTCAGCACACCTGGCCAATTGCAGTCAGAGCATCATCAATCAGGCATATCACCAACTGTCTGCTAACTAACTAACTAACCAAAAAAGCTAAAAACAGAATACGTTTGGATACTAAACTACTTTGTGTGTCACATTTTTATTAACGTTACTGTAATAACTAAGCAACTGGCTAATATATGGGATTGATTTGAGTCTTACTCATTTGGCTGTAAGTACTGGATTACGTGCAGTTTCACATGGGGGTAACTAACCATGGTGGATGGAAAACCGTGTCATACAAGCACTCTCATTTCTTACATAAAAAGGGCTCTAAACTGAGCGACAAAGTAGTTGTAGCACACATAGTTGTGGTTTCCTTCTAAAATGTATTGTATGCTTGTATGACAATTTCAAAGTTATTGTTAGCATATTCTGTGTTGTATGGTGGTGCAGTTAGGCCCTTCTATTTCTTGTGTTAAACTTGCTCTTCCTGTAGCTGTCAAAGAGCAATCACTGGAGATGGAGAATGAGGAGAAGATTCGCCATGATGCTCGGCGACGCCTGGAGGAGCAGCTCAAACAGTACAGGGTGCAGAGGCACAAGGAGACGGTGAGTGAGTGTGTGTGTGTGAACCGCGTCAGTCATTAATCCGGATAAAGCTGTCAGTTGCAAGCTTTACAGAGTTGAATTGAAGCAGAAGTGTTTCCCCTGGCATTATTTTGGCATAGCAGGCCTTCTTGCCTAGTTTTGTTGCTATCCACTACCTACAGTATAGTATAAAAATGATCCTCTGTTAGTTTCAGTTGAAGGGTCTGATGTTTGCAGCCCTGAATGTTGCTTCTTTGTGCCCATACAAGAAAACAAGCTAGGGGACAACAAGCTAGGGGAAACATTGGTCTGAAGTAGACTACATCCTCTGCTCATGCTACCCTCTCTCCTCATCCAGTCCCACCGCTCTACCTTAAAGAGCCGCACTGGATTCAGCACTCTGGACCCAGACCTCATGATGCACCCAGAGGCTCTCCCCCGGGCCAACACCACCTCCATGACCACAGAGTACTCCTTCCTGCGGACCAGCGTCCCCCGGGGCCCAAAGCTGGGCAGCCTGGGCATCCCCCCAGCCAAGGAGAGGAAGTCACGGTCAGCCCGCCCCAGCAAGATCCACTCCCTGGCCGACTACAAGACTCCCGAGCCAGCAGGGGGCAGTAGTGGTGGAGGTGGGGTCAGAACTTCTGCAGAGTCCTCCATGGGCTCCTTGGGGTCCAACTTGAGCTCTGTGTCCACCCTGTCAGAGAGCAGCATGAGGTCAGAGGTCAGCTCCATGGAGACGACCTCTTCGGAGGCCCCGCTGAGGTCGTCAATGTCTTTCCAGGACATCTCGGAGGTGGACGCCAGCAGCGAGTCAGGGATGGGGTCAAGGCCCGGTGGAGACGGGAACGACAGCGACAGCTCGACCTACAGCAGCGTGTCCACCTCCACCAGGGGCACTGGGACCTACGGCATGCTGGCCGCAGCAGTGGGCAGGCAGAGGGGCGGGAACTACACAGTGGAGGGTAGGGAGATTGCCCCAGAGGCTATGGGAAACTTCCCCTCACTGCAAGAGGTTCTGCAGGCTGCCAGTGATGAGCAGCACCTGCTGGAGTTGGAGCAGGACAGAGAGGGCACCGGAGAACCACGCAGCCGCAGGGACAGCTTCTCCAGCAGGTAGGCCACACCATCATAAGCACAGCACTTCTGTAATGACACATAGCAACACAAAATGACTGGTGTAGTACTAGTGAATAACATAAGCACATTGCGGTTGCAGATAGCAGATAAGCAGGAACACTAGTCTACTTTAGATCATTGCTGTTATATATCGAATCCGCATGTACACTGGTTTATGTTTGCTTATTTTTCCAATCATAATTTACCATGGATTGTTCTAGAATGCCCCAGTCAATTGCACTTGCAAGATGTATGCTTATATTGTTTAATTGCTTGTTTCCTGCAGTGTGTCATTAGAGAGCTCTGTGATGGGACATGATGAAATGCTCCAGGTTCTGAAGGAGAAGATGAGACTGGAGGGTCAGCTAGAGTCTCTGTCTTCTGAGGCCAACCAGGTATAATTAACATACAGACAAGGTAGTAAGGACTTCACTGTCTTCAATGGCTAACACTTTAAACATAGTTGATCCTGAGGTAATTAACACTCCTTCAGACTTACCGCCACTAGAATAGCTAGGTTAGCACCCTACAATTCCTCCCTCTCCTCTCCAGGCTCTGAAAGAGAAGACTGAGCTCCAGGCCCAGCTGGCTACAGTCAACGCCCAGCTGCGGGACCAGGTGGAGCAGGCCCAGGCCAGCCAGGAGAAACAGAGCTCCCTCAACAAGGAGGTCTCCACCCTGCGCCAGAGCTGCTCCCAGCTGGAGAGGGCCATGGTGGAGCTGCAGGGCAACCTAGAGCGCAAGAACGCCGGCCTTTCCTCACTGGGCAATGACCTGCAGGTGGCCGAGGAGCAGTACCAGAGGCTCATGGGGAAAGTGGAGGAGATGCAGCAGAACGTGACCTCCAGGGACTACGCTGGTAAATTGGATGGATGGAGAGCCCAGATTTGGCATCATGCTTTTAAAACTATCATCTCCTCACAACATGCGCCACACAATAATACTAATGAAATTCGATGCCTCACTTATTACTGTGCTAAAAACAAAATGCTTTGTGAATGATTTGTTTTGGTGTTGTCCTTCTGCAGTCCAAGAGTTGCGTCAGCAGATGGGTGGACTCCAGACTCAGCTCCAGCAGGTCCAACTAGAGCGCAGCACCCTGCAGAGCCGGCTGAAGACCTCCCAGGCCGAGATTGACTCACTGCAGCAGGTCCGGCAATGGTACCAGCAGCAGCTAGCGCTGGCACAGGAGGCTCGAGTACGGCTCCAGGGTGAAGTGTCCAACATGCAGGTAAGGCTATCTGTGACAAGGGCTCCTCCTTCTACTGAATTGATGTGTTGCAGAGTTGACATGTTATGAAATTGATGTGGTACGGAGTTGATATGCTGCTTGACTGAGTTGACATGTTTTCCCCCCCAGGCTTTGCAGATGACCCAGATTGGTGTCATGGAGCACCTAAAGCTGGAGAATGTGACTCTGTCCCACCAGCTGACAGAAACCCAGCATCGCTCCATCAAAGAGAAGGAGCGCATCGCCGTACAGCTGCAGAGTATTGAGGTCTGTCCCCTTGAAAATGAGGAAATATGATATGTGATTGGTGATAGTTAGATTGTGTTATGTGATTATTAAACATTTTACTGAAAAATAATATAAGATTTACTGGCAAAATAAAATATGAGGAATTAGATTTGAGGTTATTAAGCAGCGTGTGATCTGACCTCTGTCCTTCCTTTGGCCGTAGACTGACATGATGACCCAGGAGGCTGCCTACCAGCAGATCCAGGATGCCAAGAACATGGTGGAGGACGACCTCCAGCACAAGCTAGACGAGTTTGAGGAGGAGCGAGAGCACTTACACAAACTGGCCAACACAGCCAGCTCTCTGGAGAGGGAACTAGAGCAGGTAAAGAACTAATTGTGGGTTTATGAAAACACTTATGAGAACCTTTGTATTGTTCAAATGAGTGGTATTTGATAGTCTGGGGCAGTGGTCTAATATCAATGAAAGGTGGGGTCCAATAACAAGGTCCAAAAACTGAATGTCCGCTCACTGGTTTGCTATTTTGCAGCAACAGTTGCCTAATGTCACCCCTCTCTGCGTCCCCCACAGATGAAGTTGACCCTATCGCAGAAGGACCTGCAGCTGGAGGCCCTCCAGAAAGACCACCTAGAGCTGATGAGACAGCTGACAGCCACTCAGGAGAGCCTACACACCAAAGAGCAGTCCATCAACCAGCTAGAGGCCCGCTACCTAGAGCTAGAGGCCACTCTGGCAGAGCTGCAGACAGAGACCAACACCAAAGACGAGAACATCCAGTATCTACAGAATGAGAAGATTGTGCTGGAGGTGGCCCTCCAGGCTGCCAGGGCTGACAAAAGTCAGCTGGACGAGGGGGCCGAGAGGCTGGGGGAGGAGGTGCTGGTGTCCTCGTACCTCCTGGATCAGCTCAGGCAGGAGGTCCAGGTCAAAGCCTCACAGGTGAGAAACAAACCGCCGTCGAGCCAATGGGTCCCATCACACACTACCCTACTATGGCTGTTGAGCAACCATGTTTGAGCTTACGTAGAATGTAAACCCCTTCTCCTCTTTGTTTTTAGATTGAAACTCTGCAGCAGGAAAATGGCACCCTGAAGAAACAAGCTCAGAAATTGAAAGAGCAGTTCATGCAGCAAAAGGTGCTTGTCACTTTTTTGGCTTTGGGAGGATTGTTGACACACACACACACACATTCACACACATAATTCATCTCTTCACACCTCTTCCTGTTCCCCACCCATCAGGTGATGGTGGAGGCCTATCGGCGGGACGCCGGCTCCAAGGAGCAGCTGATCAGCGAGCTGAAGTCGACTAAGAAGCGTCTGGTGTCGGAGGTGAGGGGGCTGAAGCAGGAGCTGCTGGAGGCCCAGGGGCAGAAGCAGAAGGCTGAGCTGGAGCAGAGCCGGCTGCAGAAGGAGGTGGTCCGGGTCTCGCAGCAGATGAACAGCCTGGAGAACCACCTGCAGTCCGTGCAGACCGAGAGGGATCAGCTGGAGACACAGATCCAGGTACACAATGCCTCCCTAGCAGCTTTAGTTTTTTTCTAGGATTTACTAAGGGTTTTCTTTGCATTACTTCCATGACAGTACTTGCATTACATATTGCCTTATCCGGCTATCTTTGATAGGCATTTGATAATAATCAGTGTGCGTTTGATGTCCCTCCACAGTCCCTGCAGTTTGACCAGAGTCAGCTAGCAGCAGTGACAGAGGAGAATGAGGGCCTGAAGAAACAGGTGGAGCAGATGCAGTCGGAAGCCAAGAAGTGAGTCAAAACATTTCTAAAGGCAGACTGACTTCTGGAACTAGCCTAGTTACCATAGTAATGGCCCAACAAGATTCATTATGAATCTCTATAAATGGTATAAGTAAACTCGGCTAAAAAAGAAACGTCCTCTCACTGTCAACTGCGTTTATTTTGTATAAATATTTGAATGAACATAACAAGATTCAACAACTGAGACATAAACTGAACAAGTGCCACAGACATGTGACTAACATAAATTGAATAATGTGTCCCTGAACAAATGAGGGGTCAAAATCAAAAGTAAAAAAAAAACAGTCAATGCAGCTGGTGGCCACACCAGATACTAAGTACTGCAGTGCATGTCCTCCTCATGGACTGCACCATATCTGCCAGTTCTTGCTGTGAAATGTTACCCCACTCTTCCACCAAGGCACCTGTAAGTTGCCGGACATTTCTGAGGGGAATGGCCCGAGCCCTCACCCTCCAATCCAACAGGTCCCAGACGTGCTCAATGGGATTGAGATCCGGGCACTTCGCTGGCAATGGCAGAACACTGACATTCCTGTCTTGCAGGAAATCACGCACAGAACGAGCAGTATGGCTGGTGGCATTGTCATGCTGGAGGGTCATGTCAGGATTAGCCTGCAGGAAGGGTACCACATGAGGGAGGAGGCTGTCACACTGCATTGAGATTTCCTGCAATGACGACAAACTCAGTCCGATGATGCTGTAGCACACCGCCCCAGACCATGACGGACCCTCCACCTCCAAATCGATTCCGCTCCAGAGTACAGGCCTCGGTGTAACACTCATTCCTTCAATGATAAACGCGAATCCGACCATCACCCCTGGTGAGACAAAAACGCAACTCGTCAGTGAAGAGCACTTTTTTCCAGTACTGTCTGGTCCAGCAACGGTGGGTTTGTGCCCATAGGAGACGTTGTTGCCGGTGATGTCTGGTGAGGACCTGCCTTACAATAGGCCTACAAGCCCTCAGTCCAGCCTCTCTCAGCCTATTACGGACAGTCTGAGCACTGATGGAGGTATTGTGCGTTCCTGGTGTAACTCGGCAGTTGTTGTTGCCATCATGTACCTGTCCCACAGGTGTGATGTTCGGATATACTGATCCTGTGCAGGTGTTGTTACACGTGGTCTGCCACTGCGAGGACGATCAGCTGTCCTTCCTGTCTCCCTGTAGCGTTGTCTTAGGAGTCTCAGTACGGACATTGCAATTTATTGCCCTAGCCACATCTGCAGTCCTCATGCCTCCTTGCAGCATGCCTAAAGAACGTTCACACAGATGAGCAGGGACCATGGGCATCTTTCTTTTGGTGTTTTTCAGAGTCAGTAGAAAGGCCTCTTTAGTGTCCTACGTTTTCAGAACTGTGCCTACCGTCTGTAAGCTGTTAGTGTCTTAACGACCGTTCCACAGGTGCATGTTCATTAATTGTTTATGGTTCATTGAACAAATGTGGGAAACAGTGTTTAAACCCTTTACAATGAGGATCTGTGAGGTTATTTGGATTTTTACGAATTATCTTTGGAAGACAGGAGTAAGGGACGTTTCTTTTTTTGCTGAGTTTATATGAACGGAAATAAGTTTATCTCTCAATCTCTTTTAGTCAGTTTGCTTAGATGTGCATTACTGTTGATGTGTCTAATTGTCTTGTTTTCCTCTCTCAGGGCCATCTCAGAGCAGAAGGTGAGAATGAAGCGGCTGGGGACTGATTTGACCAGCGCGCAGAAGGAGATGAAGGCCAAGCACAAGGCCTATGAGAACGCAGTGGGCATCCTGAGTCGCAGGCTCCAGGAAGCCCTGGCAGACAAGGAGACCACAGAGGCAGAGCTGGTCAAAGTCAAGGCCCAGGTCTCAGATGGAGGCAACAACCAGGCCCTGCAGGTACATATAGAACTACCCTGATAAGGGCCCAGTGTTTTTCTTGATCAAATGACTTAACTAGGAACTAGGGTCCAGAGTTTGTTTCCGGTCACATCATGTGGCAATACTCATAACATAAGATTTCAGCACATCTTTAGCTGTGGTGATATTTCTATAGCCTAAACCTATACTTGTTCCAGGATAAAATTGAGGTTCTGCAGAGTGAGCTCCAGGCTGTGAGCCACAGCAAGGCCATGCTGGAGAAAGAGCTTCAGGAGGTCATTTCCCTCACCAGCACTGAGCTGGAGGAGTACCAGGAGAAAGTAATGGAGCTTGAGGATGAGGTGAGTGGTTGTCTTACCTACAATGCAGGATCTTAATTTGATCACCATTTTGCAGGAGAACTTTCCTGCAATGCAGGACGTTTAAAAGTTGTAATGTATTTTTTTAGGTAAAATATTTTCTCGTAGCGATTACTTTTTGCCCATGTGTGTTTTGCTATGCTATCCCAACCCCTTTGAAAATGACTCGCAGCCAATGGTATAAGTGCTTCTCAAAGGTTTGATTGTAAAATCGTATATCTTTGTCATCCACAGCTGCAGGAGGCACGATGCTTCAAAAGGCGGATTAGGAGGCTGGAAGACACCAACAAGAAGCTATCCTTGGAGCTGGAACATGAGAAAGGGAAGTTGACAGGACTAGGGCAGTCCCACAATGCACTGCGGGAGCATTCCAATATTCTGGAGACCGCCCTAGCCAAGAGAGAGGCAGACCTGGTCCAGCTCAACCTCCAGGTAAAAGACTTCAATGTTACATTCAGTTACTACTATCAATGATCAATTACATGACTAAACCCATACGATAACACCATTAATGGTTGCCCTTTTTCATTAAAAAGCTAACAGAAGAGATTGTTTTTTCTATTCTCTTCCTTGCCCTTATCCACAGGTGCAAGCCGTACTAAAACGCAAAGAGGAGGAAGACCAGCAGATGAAACAGCTGGTCCAGACACTACAGGTCGCCTTGGAGAAGGAAAAGACCAAAGTCAAGGACCTGAAAGAGCAGGTAAAGACTCCCAACCCAACAGTCATAATCTGTTGTCATTAACACATTATATACACATACAACCCCCCCTGAAGGAGACAAATTGGCCCAGCCACAACGTAGTCTTGTGTTGTCATTAACACATTGTAACATACTGTAATGGACTGGAAACAGACTGTAAGTGTGTGTTGTGCACTAGGTGGCAGCAGCCAAGGCGGAGGCTGCCCACAACAGGCGGCACTACCGGGCAGCCATGCTGGAGCTGTGTGAGATCAAGAAGGACCTGCAGGCCAAGGAGGAGCTGGTCAAAGCCCTGCACAGCGAGGCACACAAACTACAGTGAGTCTAAATGTGCACTTTATAGTTTAGTGAATAAGACCTGCAATGATGCTGTGTTTAACAGATAGAGAAGATTTTGATTACCCTATGAGTTGATGGAATTGTTAGGGAATGCTCTGTCCTTGTATTTTAGGGAATAACCCCATCCAACTCAACATAATCTTTTTCTTTTGATCTAATGTCTCCCCTTTATTTTAACATTGTCTTACCCTAATATCATTTCCTTCCCCTCCATAGGGCTCAGGATGAGAAACACTCTCAGGAGGTCTCCAGGTTTCAGGAGGAGCTGTCAGAGGCCCACTCCCAACTCCAGATCCTCCAGAAACAGCTGGATGAGCAGTTCAGCAAGCAGCCTCTCACCAACCAGGAGGTAACTAGCTATGCCACACCACGCTATACAAAAGGCACAACCATGGTCATGTTCAGTAGGGAGAAACAATTCAGAACTTTTCCAATAAGAACACACTTTTGTTTTGCTATGGTGTGCCCTACCGAACACAACCCAGGACTGAATGGGGAAGTAGTTTGTTGAAAGTGACATCGGTCAATGACTCTTGACTGTGTTCTCTCCCCCAGGTGGAGGATTTGAAGTGGGAGGTGGAGCAGAGGCAGAGGGAAATCGAGGCCCAGAGACAGCAGCTGGAGATGGTGGAGCAGTGCAGCCAGAGGGAGCTGGACAGCCTGCAGACAGCTCTACAGGTACACACACACAGATCAAATCAAATTGTATTGGTCTCATACACATATTTAGCAGATGTTATTGCAGGTGTAGAGAAATGCTTGTGTTCCTAGATCCAACAGTGCAGTAGTATCTAACAATTCACAACAATACACACAAATCTAAAAGTAAAAGAATGGAATTAAGCTCCCGAGTGGTGCAGTGCTGCCGAGTGGCACAGTGGTCTAATGCACTGCATCACAGTGCTAGAGGCGTCACTAAAGATATACCAATTGAATATCACAAAATTGGGGAGAAAAAATGTAAATATATCAATATTAGGATGAGCAATGTCTCCTTGGCATTGACTAAAATACAGTATATACATATGAAAGGCGTAAAGCAGTATGTAAACATTAAAGTGACTAGTGTTCCATTTAAAGTGACCAGTGACTCCATGTCTATGTACATAGGTCAGCAGCCTCTTAAGGTGCAGGGTTGAGTAACCGGCTAGATGGGAACATACACGCACACCCAACAGGGTAGTGAGGACATACAGTTGAAGTCGGAAATTTACATACACTTAGGTTGGAGTCATTAAAACTAGTTTTTCAACCACTCCACAAATGTCTTGTTAACAAACTATAGTTTTGGTAAGTCGGTTAGGACATCTACTTTGTGCATGACGCAAGTAATTTTTCCAACAATTGTTTACAGACAGATTATTTCACGTATAATTCACTGTATCACAATTCCAGTGGGTCAGAAATCTACATACACTAAGTTGACTGTGCCTTTAAACAGATTGGAAAATTACAGAAAATGATGTCATGGCTTTAGAAGCTTCTGATAGGCTAATTGACATCATTTGAGTCCATTGGAAGTGTACCAGTGGATGTATTTCAAGGCCTACCTTCAAACGCAGTGCCTCTTTGCTTGACATCATGGAAAAAATCAAAAGAAATCAGCCAAGACCTCAGAAAAAGTATTGTCGACCTCCACAAGTCTGGTTCATCCTTGGGAGCAATTTCCAAACGCCTGAAGGTACTATGTTCATTTGTACAAACAATAGTACGCAAGTATAAACACCATGGGACCACGCAGCTGTTATACCACGCAGGAAGGAGACTCATTCTGTCTCCTAGAGATGAACGTACTTTGGTGCGAAAAGTGCTAATCAATCCCAGAACAACAGCAAAGGATCTTGCGAAGATGCTGGAGGAAACAAGTACAAAAGTATATATATCAACAGTAAAAAAAAAGTCCTATAACCTGAAAGGCCGCTCAGCAAGGAAGAAGCCACTGCTCCAAAACCACCATTAAAAAAAGCCAGACTATGGTTTGCACATGGGGACAAAGATCAGACTATTTGGAGAAATGTCCTCTGGTCTGATGAAACAAAAATATAACTGTTTGGCCATAATGGCCATCGTTATGTTTGGAGGAAAAAGGGGGAGGCTTGCAAGCCAAAGAACACCATCCCAACCGGGAAGTGAGGGTCCTTTGCTGCAGGAGGGACTGGTGCACTTCACAGAATAGATGGCATCATGACGGACAATTATGTGGATATATTGAAGCAACATCTCAAGACATCAGTCAGGAAGTTAAAGCTTGGTCGCAAATGGGTCTTCTAAATGGACAATGACCCCAAGCATACTTCTAAAGTTGTGGCACAACAAAGTCAAGGTATTGGAGTGGCCATCACAAAGCCCTGACCTCAATCCCATAGAAAATTTGTGGGCAGAACTGAAAAAGAAGGTGCGAGCAAGGTGGCCTACAAACCTGACTCAGTTACACCAGTTCTGTCAGGAGGAATGGGCCAAAATTCACCCAACTTATTGTTGGAAGCTTGTGGAAGGCTACCCAAAACGTTTGACCCAAGTTAAACAATTTAAAGGCAATGCTACCAAATTCTAATTGAATGTATGTAAACTTCTGACCCACTGGGAATGTGATGAAATAAATAAAAGCTGAAATAAATAATTATCTCTACTATTATTCTGACGTTTCACATTCTTAAAATAAAGTGGTGATCCTAACTGACCTAAAACAGGGAAGTTTTTACTAGGATTAAAGGAATGGTAAACTGAGTTTAAATGTATTTGGTTAAGGTGTTTGTAAACTTCAGACTTCAATTGTAGCTGGCTAGTTCCACTGCACAGTGCTATCATCCAGACTCTAAACCACAGATGTATCACTCTATCATTGTCCATTGTGTTGCCATTTTGTGACTGACTTAGCCTTGCTCTGCATTCTAGGGGATTAAGGTGGAGCTAGAGTCTGTGCAGGAGGAGCTCAGCAGCACCAGGAAAGATAAATTCATGCTGCAGGCCAAGGTGGGGGAGCTGAGGAACAGCATGAAGACTGTCCTGCTGCAGAACCAGCAGCTCAAACTGGACCTCAAACAGAACCGCCTCCGGAAGGTAAGCTACCTGAGGAAGAAGAGGACATTTTTTAATTTTGTCAGATGTTATGGCTTTTTAATATTGGTGTTGTGTCAAACTGAGACTGAGGTGCACTTTTTTATTCACATGTTTGTATCAGTAGGGATGGTATTTCATATTGGTGTGTTTGGTAGAATATACAGCTCATCCAATGGTTTTGAGAAGGCGGTGGATATCCAAGTGTAACATGGTATACAGTGCATTCGGAAGTATGCAGACCCCTTGACAAACGAACAGGTTTTTATTTTTATTTTAGCAAATGTAAAAAAAAACTACTGAAAATAGCTTATTTACGTAAGTATTCAGACCCATTGCTATGAGACTCAAAATTTAACTCAGGTGCATCCTGTTTCCATTGATCATCCTTAAGATGTTTCTACAACTGGAAGTCCATCTATGGTAAATTCAGTTGATTGGACATGATTTGGAAAGGCACACCTGTCTATAAGGTCCCACAGTTGACAGTGCGCATATCAGAGGAAAAAACGAGCTATGAGGTCGAAGGAATTGTCCATAGAGCACCGAGACAGGATTGTGCACAGATCTGCACAGATCTGCGGAAGGGTACCAAGAAATGTCTGCAGCATTGAAGTTCCCCAAGAAAACAGTGGCCTCCATCATTCTTAAATGGAAAAAGTTTGGAACCACCTAGGCTCTTCCTAGATCTGGCCAATGTGAGCAATCGGGGGGGGGGGGGGGGGGGGGGGGTGCTTGGTCCAAGAACCCAATGGTCCCTCTGACAAAGCTCCAGAGTTCCTCTGTGGAGATGGGAGAACCTTCCAGATGGACAACCATCTTTGCAGCACCCCACAAATCAGATTTCAATATTTGGCCTGAATGCCTACAGTGAAGCATGGTGGTGGCAGCATCATGGTGGGGTGATGTTTTTCAGTCTGAGGGACTGGGAGACTAGTCAGGATCGATTGAAAGATGAACAGTGCAAAGTGCAAAGAGATCCTTGATCCAGAGTGCTCAGGACCTCAGACTGGAGCGAAGGTTCACCTTCCAACAGGACAACGACCCTAAGCACACAGCCAAGACAACGCAGGAGTGGCTTCAGGACAAGTCTCTGAATGTCCTTGAGTGGCCCAGCCAGAGCTCGGACTTGAACCCGATCGAACATCTCTGGAGAGACCAGAAAATAGTGCAGAGACACTCCGCATCCAACCTGACAGAGCTTGAGGGGATCTGCAGAGAAGAATGGGGAAAAACTCCCAAATACAGGTGTGCCAAGCTTGTAGTGTCATACCCAAGAAGACTCGAGGCTGTAATCACTGCCAAAGGTGCTTCAACAAAGTACTAAGTAAAGGGTCTGAATACTTATGTAAATGTGATATTTAATTTATTTATATATATATATATATATATATATATATATATATATATTTTATATATTTTATATATATATATATTTTATTTATATATATATATATATATATATATATATATATATAAAATATATATATATATATATATATTTTATATATTTTATATATATATATATTTTATTTATATATATATATATATATATATATATATATATATATATATTTTATATATTTTATATATATATATATTTTATTTATATATATATATATATATATTTTATATATATATATATATATTTTATATATATATATATATATATATATATATATATATATATATATATATATATAAATAAAATATATATATATATAAAATATATAAAATATATATATATATATATATAAATAAAATATATATATATATAAAATATATAAAATATATATATATATATATATATATATATATATATATATTTTATATATTTTATATATATATATATTTTATTTATATATATATATATATATATATATATATATATATATATATATATATATATATATATATATATATATATATATATATAGTTACGTTACAGCCTTATTCTAAAATGTATTAACTAGTCCCCCCCCCCCCATATAGACACAATAGCCCATAATGACTAAGCAAAAACAGGTTTAGACATTTTTGCAAATGTGTGTATATATATATATATATATATTTGCAAAAATTTCTAAACCTGTTTTTGCTTAGTCATTATGGGCTATTGTGTCTATATGGGGGGGACTAGTTAATACATTTTAGAATAAGGCTGTAACGTAACAAAATATGGAGAATGTCAAGGGGTCTGAATACTTCCCGAATGCACTGTGTTTTGTTCTGGTTTGATGAAGGGGTATAAAAAGTTGTTTTTTCCTAATAAACACACTTGAGAGCATATATCACACAGAATGCAGTCTTCCTTTATGTGCTGATGTGTTCCTTTCCTGATTGAGCAGCAGAGGATGGAGCCATCGAATCCAGTGACCCCGGTGAAGATCCCAGACTGCCCTGTGCCTGCCTCCCTGCTGGATGAGCTGCTCAAGCCCTCTGCCTCCGTCAGCAAGGAGCCCCTCAATAACCTGCACAACTGTCTGCGCCAGCTCAAGTAAGAAAATACCACCATGTCTTCCTTAACTTCTGGGAGTGGAAAACCTGCGGGGAAAATATGCTATTGTACCTCACGATAGCCAGAATGAAATCCTTTACTCTCAAAAACGTAATTGTCTCACATGTGGATGGTGTATTAAAATGATGTAATAGGAATCTGATGCCAGTACACTAAAGTGATTGTGTCTTTCCTGCAGGCATGAGATGGACAGCCTTCAGAAGCAGATGGAGGAGCACACAGTCACCGTGCACGAGTCCATGACCTCATGGACTAACGCAGAGGAAGAACTTGCTCGACTGGGGGTGCCGCTGGACAATGACTCCGCAACATCCACCCATCTAAACCATGTGGACAGTAACAGAGGAGGAGGAGCGGAGGAGACACAGCCATTGTAATGCAGCACCTTCTCAGGCAGACAGAGTGGAGTTTTATCCACAAGGCCACTTATTTTTTACCTCCCTACCTAACCATTCCCCCCCTATTTCTTATCAATTGCTGCCAACATTTGGCATTATTATCCCATTAGCACAGACAATGCTTGGGTAAAGTAATTTGTACTTATACCATAGCTTTACTCTTTATTTGGGCTTTCCCTGTCTATATTTCTGTTATGGCTGTCAAATTTATTTATTTAAAATTCAGGAATTACAAGATTGAATCTTAAATAACATTGACAACTCCTCTGTTAGGGGATTCCTCCGGTCTTCTGCTTTGAAGTCATAGACCCCATGTAAGGCCTATTCTCTTCTGTCTCTCAAACAATCCAAATTTGCCATGGCTACTGACCCTTACCCCAGTTTAATTATGGTAGAGGTTTGTTTGCGCATACTGGTACTTTCTCATGCTCTAGTTAGATAAGTGAGACAGTTTAAAGCCTGCATAAAGTGTCTGCCATTGTTGTTATAAGCTATATTGTTAGTAACACATACTACAGACCCCTCTGAACTGTTTTCCTGTGCCTGTGAATGAGAGCCGGTTCGTAAACATGAATTCCAAATCAATCCCTTATCTCCCCACTTAGACACTCCTAAAGATCTGAAATGATTGGATGAATGCTTTTTTTTTAATTATTGAACCTTTATTTAACTAGGCAAGTCAGTTAAGAACAACTTCTTATTTACAATGACAGCCTACACCGTCCAAACCCGGATGACACTGAGCCAATTGTGCGAGCCCTATGGGACTCCCAATCGCGGCCGGTTGTGATGCAGCCTGGATGGTTACTGTGAAACAGTAACCATCCTACACACATTCAAGCCTCTCAGGTCTACACAAGTGTATAGGGTGTAGGCTAGGGGTTGATTTGGGATGTAGAGAGTCATCTGGTCAAATGCCCCTATGGCTTTTGGACTGATTGATGAATCCCCATCATTCTCCTTTTAGTACGCCTCACATTTTAATGTCATTAACATCAATCTATTTGTTTTTTTAATTGCTTCTTGTTGAAAAAGCAGTGTTCTTTAAAAAAAAAAGTTTTATAAAGCTTTCTATGGACATATCACTGTGGGCTGTGCAACTGTGTGGAATCCTTAACTGTGTATTAATTAAGTTGTTTGTTGTCTGATTTGGACTGTAGTAATGTGTTTTGCAAAGCCTTAATAAGGAATATTTTTTGAAGGACTAAATGTTATGAATGAAATTATCATTATTCCTATTGAAAGTGTGTGTTTGCAAATCCAAACTGAATTGTTTATTGTTAAATACTTGGGTAGTCTCAACCGATGTTGCACAATTAATGAGGGCTTCCTGTAACTGACTGAGGGGAAGGTGTAAGATAACTTTTACGCAAAATGTTACTACTGCTTTGAGTGAGATGTATTCATTTTTGTTGTTACTATGGTTTCATATTTACAGAAAAAGTCCACCCCTTAATTGCTTGTTTAATTCCTTTGAGGTTGGTTTTCTGTCAAGGGAAACGGATTATTCTTTGCAGAGATTAATATAAGAATATACTTTTTTCTCTACTTATTCCTATAATTGAATGACTTGATCATTATGTAATAGTGTGATGAGCAAAAAAAAACATTTGAGAATGAATTTTTTTTTAATGATATGCAACCTGTAAATCAAAGTATTTCTTTTTTTTAAACTGACAATTGTTTAAAGTCCAAATGAAGACACAGCAATGGGCACCATAACCTACAGCACATGCAGTTGTGATGTGACTGATGTTTTATATGCCAGTATACTCAATTCCAGACAACCTGTATCATACCAGTCAAAGTAAATAGAATATTTTTAACCACACTGTAATAACATGGGTATTTTCAAAGGGACATCCTATAGTTGAAGGGAAAGCTATGTTCAGTTGACTGGTAATTAATAACTGATAACATTGACTATATTCTAAGCTACCTTTTACTGTTATCTGTATATTTGAATACATAACATCTGTTGGTACATGGAGCTGGGATACTAGTTCTCTAAATAAACCTTGCTGTATTTGGTGTTCAATCTTTTAATTTGCAAATATTTGCATAGAACTGCTAAACAGATTCATTCCAATATATAAAATGTTAAAAATACAATTGTATTTCTCATAAAGTTGCCAATGCTCATCCATTTTCTTATTTCATACACTGCCATTTGATAGTTAGGCTGGCTGTAGGCCTTATAATTGATTCGATTACCTTTAATTAGTTAATTAATTGATCCCATGCTTTTATCATTTTTTCCAAACTGGCTTTTCCATAGCTATCTTTTATATTTGGAAATACATATCCGATTTGTTAATAGGATATAGTTTATGATAGATTACAGTGGTGGCAAAAGTACCCAACTGTCATTCTTGAGTAAAAGACAACTTAATAGAAAATGACTCAAGTAAAAGTCAAAGTTCTAAGTTTAAAATATATTTAAGTATCAAAAGTAAAAATAATTTCAAATTCCTTATATTAAGCAAACCAGATGCCACCATTTTTTTTTACGGAAGCCATGGACACCCTCCAACATTGAGAAATAATTTACAAACGAAGCATGTGTGTTTTGTGAGTCCGCCAGATCAGAGGCAATAGGGATGACCAGGGATGTTCGGTTGATGAGTGTATGAATTTTACTATTTTCCTGTCCTGCTAAGCATTCAAAATGTAACGAGTACTTTTGGGAGTCAAGGAAAATGTGTGTAGTAAGAAGTACAATGTTTTCTTAAGGAATGTATTGAAGTAAAAGTAGTCAAATATAAATAGTAAAGTAGAGATACCCCCAAGAAACTACTTAAGTAACGTTAGTACTTTAAAGTATTTACTTTACACCAGTGATAGATTATGACTGGCTAGCATGGCTCACTTCAGAGTACAGGCTCAATTTCGAGCAAGCATTATGTTAGTCAAAACCTGGGTCCTTTATCATCACATTTTGAAACCGTCGTGGTGAGGACAGGAGGAGATCAAGGAGGTGTGCATGCTAACGTTGATTATGTTGTCATTTCCAATACTGTGAAATAAGTGACGTTTCCAAGTCAAAATGTACCAGTCGTTGCGTTAACAAAATATCATTGTGTATTCCAACTTGTTTATTCAATCTACAGTTGTCACAGCTAACGAGCTTGCTAATTGTTGGTTGTACAGTAACTAGCGTATGTCTGCCTATACACGGGTAGCTAGCTACCTGGTGGTGTTTTTCTGAAGGATCGAATTGATTTTAATGTTGTGGGGGTATACTTTTCTTCGACTAGCCAAAAGTTACCAATGTTATATGAGAATTGTGTTGCTGGCTAGCTAGTTTTTAGGCTAAACTTCCGGTTTAACTAGCCAGCAATTAATTGTGTTTTGCACCGGCTGAAAGTTTATTCCATTCCATTTAGATCCGCACTGCCACCCGGGCTTGAGCCAGATGCCCGGATCTGTGCGACGGCCAAGTCCGCTCACAACAAAATAGACTTAACTAAGCACGTGTAGTAATGTGAATAGGATTGTTTTTTCACATGAACATTTGCTTTTGATTAAAACGCTTTATCTGCCTTCCCAATGAAAACTATTTGAAAATCCTAACATTTATTTTATGAAAAAGAGATCTATGTTCTATGTTTTTGAATGATGACCGAGCTGCCCATATTACTGTTCGATTTGAGAAGGGCTCTCCTCCCTCCCCGTTTTTGCCCGATGAAGTGACGGGCCATAGCCGGTGTACCCCGGGACACAATAATCGAACCCCCTCACTGGCATGAGCCCTGCCTTGGAAGTGAGCATGCGTACAATGTCTTGTAAACAATGAGACGATTCCAGACCGTCTTGAGCTTTGTCTATTTCAACAGTTTATCTTTGCTGAATATTAAAATACATTTCAGATCATGAACGAAAATACATTAAGGTGATGTCTGGTAAGTAGATATGTACATGTGTCGTCTGATGTAATCAAGTCTGAGTTAAAATATATTTGTATCGGTAAAATTACCATGAAGACATGATATCAAATTGTTAATGCACGAAAGTAGACAACAGGAATGGCACTTGGGCGTGACACCATGCGATTGAATCGATTAAGATTCGAAATATTCCCACGCCTCCTCTGAAATCGGTGATGTTAAAAAATAACGAACGCAAAAGGCTTTAAAATGTGCTTTAGTCCTAGATTTTGATCAGAGCTTTCCCCCCTGTGCAAATATTTCGAATCGCTCGTTCCGTTCATTATGGCTTGCATGTTTGTGAAGCCGCTTAAAAACCAAGTGTCACGTAGGCGGGCTGCAGTGGGGTTAAGGTTTGTTTGAGGGTTTTTTCATATCCAAGAGAAATAATTTGTTCTAGGCTTTGAAACAGTTACAGCTATACCTCTTTGTCCTTTAATGGCAGAGCCGTACTTAAGGGCTGTCCTTATGGATCAGGGTGAATGGGGTGGACTTGTTATCAATAAGCTCAAAAGGGTGTTTTGTGTTTTTAATTCTTCCTTTCTTCCTAAATATGTTTAAAATCTATTTCCTATTTCCTAACCATGCAAAGATTAAGAAGTAGCCATAGGCACATTAATCATTGTATTGTATTATACTGTCAGTGTCACTATCATTACACTGCAGTTTGACTATCAAATCCCTCCCTCCCCAATGCAGGTAGCCTAGCTGAAGCATGGAGGCGGTTCTGAGAGGGCTGAGAGGGCTGAGTGCAGATGAGCTGCGAGAGGAGTTCACCAGGGCCGACCTCAAGTGCGGCCCAATCACGGCCACCACTCGCGCCATCTTCGAGAGGAAGTTGGCCCGCGTCTTGACAGAAGCCGAGGGCAGCAGCAGCGCCACAGACACGGACAGTAGCAGTAATGCCACCACCACAGGCCCAGGCAGCAGTGCAAAGGCCGCCAGTGCAGCAGGGCAGGCCAAACCGGTGCCATCATGTGCCACAACATCAACACCCACTGGCACTGACTCTCTTAAGGTTGTCAGTGATGAGGTGGATTTTGGTTACGGAATGGGGCTCAATCCCCCAGAGGAAGAGGAACTTGGCCTGACAGTAAAGTCAAGGACCCCTTGTAATATCGGTGTGGAAGACCCTGGCTCTCAGTCTAAAGCAGAGACTCCTTCAAAGACAGCACAAATGTCACCAACGTTCTTCTATGGAGTGTGTCCGTTGTGGGATGATGTCTTGGCTACAAATGGTAAGACACAAATTGTTGACTTAACTTTTACATTTGTATTTTAAAGCATAATTGAGAAATAATTAATTTCAATTAGAATATTTGACATTTTGGCCTCCTTTTAGACGCCTTATTATTTCATCTGTATATGCTACAAAGCAAACTGTCATACAGTACATTCTGAAAGTATTCAGACCCCTTGACTATTCCCACATTTTGTTATGTTAGTCTTCTAAAATGGAATACATTGTTCCCCCCCCACCCCCACCCCCCCTCAATCTACTCACCTTTGGCAGTGATTACAGCTTCAAGTCTTCTTGAGTATGATGCTACAAGCTTGGCACACCTGTATTTGGGGAATTTCTCTCCTTCTCTGCAGATTATCTCAAGCTCTGTCAGGTTGGATGGGGAGAGTCGCTGCACAGCTATTTTCAGGTCTCTCCAGAGATGTTAGATCGGGTTCAAGTATGCTCTGGTTGGGCCACTCAAGGACATTGAGACTTGTCCTGAAGCCACGGCTGCGTTGTCTTGGCTGTGTGCTTAGGTTCGTTGTCCTGTTGGAAGGTGAACCTTCTCCCCAGTCTGAGGTCCTGAGCACTCTGGAGCAGGCTTTCATCAATGCTCTCTCTCTCTGTTCATCTTTCCCTCAATCCTGACCAGTCTCCCAGTCTATACCACTGAAAAACATCCCCACAGCATGATGCTGCCACCACCGTGCTTCACCATAGGGATGGTGCCAGGTTTCCTCCAAACGTGACGCTTGGCATTCAGGCCAAAGAGTTCAATCTTGGTTTCATCAGACCAGACAATCTTGTTTCTCATGGTCAGTCCTTTCAGGTGCCTTTTTGGCAAACTCCAAGTGGGCTGTCATATGCCTTTTTACTGAGGAGTAGCTACTCTACCATAAATGCCTGATTGGTGTATTGCTGCAGAGATCGCTGTCTGCCTGGAAGGTTCTCCACAGAGGAACTCTAGAACTCTGTCAGTGACCATCAGGTTCTTGTCACCTCCCTGACCAAGGCCCCTCTCCCCCGATTGCTCAGTTTGGCCAGGCGGCCAGCTCTAGGAAGAGCCTTGGTGGTTCCAAACTTCTTCCATTTAAGAATGATGAAGGCCACTGTGTTCTTGGGGACCTACGATGCTGCAGACATTTTTTTGGTACCCTTCCACAGATCTGTGCCTCGACACAATCTGGTCTCGGCGTTCTATGGACAATTCCTTCGACCTCACTGCATGGTTTTTGGTCTGACGTGCACTGTCAACTGTGGGACCTTTATATAGACCGGTGTGTGCCTTTCCAAATCATGTCCAATCAATTGAATTTACCACAGGTTGACTCCAATCAAACATCTCAAGGAGGATCAATGGAAACAGGATCCACCTGAGCTCAATTTCGAGTCTCATAGCAAAGGGTCTGAATACTTATGTAAATAAGATCTGTTTTTTTATTTGTAATAAATTTGCTCTACAGAAATTCTGGTCTTGGAGAGCAGAACACTTTTGTTTTTGTTTCTACCTGGTAGTTACTTGTGCTCACCTGGTGTCCCAGGTCTGAATTATTCCCTGATTAGGAGAGAATGAAACCCAGAAGTGTTTCAGCCCACCAGGATGGGAATTGGGCAGCCCTGCTACAGAATCCAATGGCGGCAAGCTTTACACCACTCCAGCCAACGCTTGGCATTGTGCATGGAGTTTTTAGGCTTGTATATGGCTCCTCGGTCATGGAAACCCATTTCAGGAAGCTCCCGGCGAACAGTTCTTGTGCTGATGTTGCTTCCAGAGGCAGTTCATAATAACAGTACTTACAGTTGACCGGGGCAGCTCTAGCAGGGCAGACATTTGACGAACTGACTAGTTGGAAAGGTGGTATCCTATGACAGTGCTACGTTGAAAGTCACTGAGCACTTCAGTAAGGCCAATGTTTGTCTATGGAGATCGCATGGTTATGTGCTCTATTTTCTACACCTGTCAACAACCGGTGTGGCTGAAATAGCCAAATCCACTCATTTGAAGGGGCGCCCACATACCTTTGTATATATAGGGAATATGTCATATATTTGTAAGCATAATTATTATGCTTTAAGATTCAAATGTATGTCAACAATCCTTCCTCCAAAGGACCTATGAATAACATTTTGTGGGGGGGAAAGCATGTATATTTTTTGTTAAAAAAAATTGGGAGGAATCACCCAAACCTGCAATTTACTTTGGCCTGTTAATCATTCAAAAGTTTATGTAATTATTTATTTTCACACAGAAATGCAAAGGTAGAGAACTGTTGGCAGGCTAGCTATGTTGATCCAAGAATGAAGTTGACCCCGCATGCTGTCACCACAGTCAATGTCCAATTCAAACATTTTATGTTGTCCATGACATCATGCTGTTCAGGAGTTATTTTTGTTTTGACTTGAAGTCAGTGGTTGAGACGCATAGAACATCTGTCAACTTATATGGCATTCTGGATCAGCATGGCGACTACAATTTTTAGCAGTAGTAAGACTTTGAGCTGCTTTGCTTGTGATGGCATAATATCTGACCATGATCTGTTCTATATCCAATTCTGGAATGATTCTATTTGTAGGTAGAGATCCAGAACGATCCAAACATACATTTCAATGTTAATTTGTTCTTTCTGGTTCAGAGAGGTCCCATGTGTATGGAGATAAGAAGGAGGCTCTTCAGGCTGTGAAGATGATGAAAGGAGCTCGCTTTAAAGCCTTCTCCAATCGAGAGGATGCTGAGAAATTTGCCAAAGGGATCAGTGACTACTACCCCTCTCCCAGTAAATTTGCCCCCTGTGTCTCCCCTGTCGTACCAGGCCTGGTCTTCTGCAAGGGTGAGTGTTGGGCTGAGGACAATTATTCTCTCCTCACAAAAAAAGACATTAGCTCAGTACTTATTTGTACATTCCTAGACAGATACACAAAGTCAGTGCTTTTCAAGGGTATTTGGATAGCGTTTCATTTCTTGGACACACGTCCATGTTTGAAACAAGAGTAAGCTGTTTATCGCATTCCGCTGTCTCCATGTCTCGGGTCTGTCGCACTAGACAACGTCCCTGTCGTGGAGGTAGACGCCATCAACAGGGAGAGGGCCAACAGCTTCAAAAGCCCTCGCTGCCAGGACCTGACAGCCAAACTGAGGAAAGCTGTGGAGAAGGGGGATGTGGTGGCCTTCAGTGAGCTGGTCTGGAGTAACCCACGCTATCTCATCGGCTCTGGAGACAACCCCACCGTAGTGCAGGCGAGTCAGGGTGGAACAATAATCTTTAGTGGATGTGCGCCACCTTTAATATAGCCTATACTACTGCACCAGATTAATATACTGTAATGATATATGTGGTGTGGATGAAATCAATCGTGTTTTTTTTTAGTTAGCAGAATAATTCATCCTAAAAGTTCTCCACACACTAAGTTCATTCCTCCGTGTGTTCCCAGGAGGGATGCAGGTACAACGTGATGCACGTGGCAGCCAAGGAGAACGAGCCAGGGATCGCCCAGCTTCTGCTGGAGACGCTGGAGAACCCGGACTTCATGAGGCTCATGTACCCTGATGACCTGGAGGCCATGATGCAGAAACGCATCCGCTACATCGTGGACCTTTACCTCAACACTCCAGACAAAGCTGTGAGTCTCCTTACGATACCGCTCTCTCCAGCAGTGTAGTGGTTGCCATGAAGAAGTGGGTATTCTGAAATTGTGTCTTTAAAAAAGAGACGTTATAAACGGTCCTCCCGTGAAGGACTGCGTGAAAATGTTATTGACTGTGACATACCCACTGAATCCCATATTGGTCTTTCATAGTCAGGCCAATCCAAGCTGTACTGTGCAAGTAGGCTAATAGTAGTCCTACTATTGAAACAGATAAATGAGGCTGTCAACCGGGTCAGAAATTCACAGGTTTCTGATATTCCCCCTTTTTTTTCGAGATTTCCGCTCTCAATGTCATACTTTTTTAAATAGTCCAGAACGATGCTTAAACCACATCAGGAGACCACTTTTGAGGTCTGCGAAAAATCTTAAGACATTTTTTGTGTGTGTGTGTGTGGTAAGGCCTACCCTAAGGCCTAAGGTCTTCCCTTGCTTCAAAGTAGCCTAACCAATATTCCACCATAGTTTTTATAAAATAATAATTTCTTATGTGCTCTTCTGTTCTATTGGTTTTCAAATGAACTTTCTTTCATTGTCTAGCAGCCAAAGGCATTATCCTAGTCAAATTAGCTACCCGTGACACAGTAGTTTCATTTCTTTCATTGTCTAGCAGCCAAAGGCATTATCCTAGTCGAATTAGCTACCCGTGACACAGTAGTTTCATTTCTTTCATTGTCTAGCAGCCAAAGGCATTATCCTAGTCAAATTAGCAACCCGTGATACAGTAGTTTCATTTCTTTCATTGTCTAGCAGCCAAAGGCATTATCCTAGTCAAATTAGCAACCTGTTAGACAGTAGTTTCATTTCTTTCATTGTCTAGCAGCCAAAGGCATTATCCTAGTCAAATTAGCTACCCGTAAGACAGTAGTTTCATCTTTTAGATCTCCCCTCTTTCCTAACCTCTTAACGGATATATCCGTCTCTGTCCATGAAACCGCTAGAATGTGCGGTGTCGCATTTTAGACTGGTGTTTTCTCGCAAATTGCAGGTTGGAACATTTGCTCGTAGGCCTCCCGCCGTGTGCACATTGCTACGCTTAAAATGTGAATAAATAATAGTTTGCTAACATTTTTAAGCGAAACATTCTGATCTGTTCCATCAACCTTATTAATTAGTATGGCGTATACACAGCGTTGGGAAAAATAAGTTAGTATATGCAAAGGCCACTTAAAGAAAGTGGATATACCTGCGTATACCATCCACTACACCTTTGGCTCTCTCCATATGTATATTGCCTGCTGCCTTGTAGGTCTAACTGTAGGTTTAACACTGAATAAGCAGGCCGTTTGTGCAGATAAAATAGTTGTAAAAAATCGACAAATGATGTAAACTCTATGAAACAACTTTTTGAGTGCATGGCTATTGCCTGCTGTATGTTTAGGTTGAACTGTAACCGACTTGTGTGTTTTGGATTGAAGTGCCTCTGTATGTGTGTAACTTTGGTTGTCTGTCCCAGGGGTTTGAGACACCACTCCACTTTGCCTGTAAGTTCGGGTGTCCAGAAGTGGTGAATGTCCTGTGTTCACATCCTGATACAGATAAAAACTGCAAAAACAAGTACGACCAGAAGCCATCTGATGTGAGTTGCTCCAGAAATATAGATTTTTAACAACTAGCTACCGACTGCTGATTGGTCCACATGACTACTTGATTTTCATGAAATTCTTCTGTTTCCCTGACAGGTTATTTGTGAAAGAAAAAACAAAACCCAAGAGGTGAAACAGAAGATATGTGACTATTTGGAAGGTAAGTTCACTGCCTCCCAATCACACGACTTACCTTTTCCTATACTTCCCTATTTACCCAATAACACCTTCTCTTCTGTCACAGATCGCTGTTATATACGCCTACTGAGGGCCATAGACAATTCATCCCAGCCTGTCATTGATGCTCCCTGGTCACCTGAGCCATCAGAAAGTCTTCCTCGTTCGCTGGCTCCCAGGCTCACACGAAGTCCCATGGATCCGGTGATGGCAGTCAGGGCATTCGCTGGCCCACTCAGCCCATCTAAGGTCATTATCGCATTATCTCCTTTCACCTCACACTCGTTTTCTCTTATTTTCACACGTCATTTCTTTCTTTTCTATTTTCATGTGGGAAGCTGTTGTCGAAACGCAGGACGTATGTGACTTCTAATTGGTGTCTTCCTTGCAGGCAGATGAGTTCCGTCGGGTGTGGAAGACGCCCCCCCGAGACAGGGCAGGGTACTTCCAGCACATCCTGAAGTCTGACCCTGACCGTGGAGCAGAGAGAGTGGGCAGGTACGTCTGGAAGTCCAAAAGTTCAACAACGATGTTCTACTGTGTCTCCGTTACTTTACCAGTTCAGTCACTTTGACATTTGAATGTCTTAGAAAAAGGAAGAATACATTTTTACACCCACTACAATGTACGCACGCTTCTCCAACAGTAGTGTATGTTTTCCCTCACAGAGACCTTGCCAGGGAGTTGGGCCACCCCTGGGCTGAGTACTGGGACTTCCTGGATAGTTTCACAGACCTGTCGTCTGCAGACGGCCTCCGTAAGCTGGAGGAGTACCTCAACAAGAAGGACTTCAGTCAGCGTGCACACGAAGAGGCAGGGGAGAACGTCATCAGCAACCGCTTCAGAACCCCTTCCCCAGGTAATGTTACCCTCACCAGTTGCTCTTGATAAACTCTATAGCTGTGGCATTGAATTCCAATGATCAAGTTTGAGAAAGGAGAGAGATGAGATGCCGCCATCAGTCTTGAATTGGTGTTACTGTACTATTTTAGACTGGCCAGTAAATGTATTTCTTGTAGCTTAACATAAACATTTTGTCCCCTCCTCTCTGCCATTCACAGGGAAGCCCAAGAAGTTCTGCAACTCCATCTCGGTGGGGGCCTTCCTGGACGAGGGTGATGACGTCAGTCTGGAGGAGATAAAGAACCGTCAGAATGCGGCGCTCACCAACTTCTCCTCAGCGTGTTCTAAGGACAGTCTGGCGGGCGCTGTGGGTGGGCTGGCCCTCCATGAGTTCCACATCCTGCCCGTGTCCCACCACGGCGCCGATGACCTCATCGAGACAGCTGCCGAGCGAGACCTTCTGTGCTCCTCCGTGTCAGAGAGCCTCCTCTCGCCCGTCTGCAACAACGGCCTTTGTCCCTCCACGGGGGCAGAGAGGACTCACAACGGGGACAAGGGGTCCCCCCGCACCTCCTCGTCCCCCTCCCACCTGCTGTCGCCCATCTCCAACCTGATGGTGGAGTTTGAGAGGATGTCCCTGCAGGATGGGCTGGACAGCCTTACCAGGGAGCGGAGGAGTAGCGGGGGAAACAGGGAGGGACTCTCCCGGGGCGAACTGGCAGCTGGGGTGGGCCGCCTCACGCTGGGGGGTAACAGCAACGAGGACTATTTGTTTGAGAGGGGCTGTAGCTTGGAACCTGGGGACAGGGAGAGGCGTGTGAGGGAGGGAGAGGTGGAAGACCGGGCCAGTGGTGGAAGCGGCAGCTCAGAGGAGTACTTTACGGCTGAGGAGAGCTTGGAGGCTCTGGGCCAGAGGACTAGCGGGCCAGGGACGGTGTCGGGGCGCACGCTCTGCTCCAGATCTAAGTCGTGGGATCACGGGGGGAGGGATCTGAGCAGCTCCGGATCATCCAGCTCCTATACATCCCTGGACAACTCCCATGAGTTCCTAGCACGGACCCCACCTCGCTTCAGAAGGGGACTTTTCATTGAAGGGCAAGTGATGGGGATTACAGTGACGGTTCTGAGGTTTTTAGTTAAGGACATTAGCAAGCAACAGAAATTACATTTGTCAACACTTTCAACTTGTCTCTCTCGTTTTGTCTTTCAGGGATTCGCCAACTAAGTTGGACAGAGAGGTCCTGTCCGCAATAGAAGTCATAGACATTGACCCCTCAAAGTTCCCCAGCATTCAGAAATGGAAAAGTACAATGCAAACATACACCTCTTCAGACATGCAAAGGTTGGTTTGACGATTCTTCACAGCAACAAACAAAAAAAAAATGCCCAAAAGGAACAGTTGTCATTGCCTGCAAGTTCTCTTGTAAATATGGAAACACATTGACAAGTGCTTAAAATGTCAGTTGCTATCGTATGGAAGTAATAAACACAGACTGTAATTATGTCTTTGTTTCTGTTTGTCTTTCAGCTGGCCCAGCCCCGTGGCGGTAAAAAGCAGCGCCAGGGTACATCGGGCCTCTCCCCTCACACATGGCTCTCCTGTCAGCAGCCTTTTGTCCCCTGCCGGTGGCCGCTTCAGTCCAGCCCGGCACACAGGCTCTCCAGACTTCACCAGCACCAGCCGCTACAGCCCTGCACACGCCAGCTACACCCAGCGCATCCGTCTCAGGCACATCAACGACACCCCCCCCCTCCCTCCAGGCCAGAAACGATAGGCTACAACTCTGCCACCACGGTGGTTAAATATGCCAGAGCTGAAAATCACATACCTAACAAAATATGCACAAGTGTCTTGAAGATTTGTATTAGTGATGTATGGTAATACTATATATAGCATACATGAGATTCTCAGTATGTTGGGTTGTGACATACTCACTTTTTTTTAAAGAAACAGGTTTCCTTCAGTTTGTACTACATACTGTATGAGTGTTGAATAGACATTAATTTTATTCATAGTGTGAAATACCTGTGTCATAGCTCAGTCTACTTTGAATACAGCTGCACTCCCCAAAAGATTGAGTAGATGTTTGTTAAACCTCAGAATATAATCCTCGATAGGATTCACTAACTGAAAATGTGTTTTTAAAAAGTAAAAAAACAAACAATTGTAGAGTTATTTTTGGTATGTCAGTAAGTAGCACAAAACCAACTTTTTATTGTGTGTATTAAACCAACTGCCAGTGATTTTTGTTTCTTCTCAGTTCGGGAATTGCCTTAATTGTCAGAAACGGTGGACCAGTCAGTCCCCAATCAGATTTAGGCACATCCTGTCCAGTTTGATCAAAATTGATGCATCCTGACACACAACAGCATAGCAACCGCCATCCTACTGGAGGTGGCACAACAAATGGCTGCAATGCAGACATGGGGAAAATGATCATACGAGTTTTTCCATGCTTTTATTTTGTTAATAAATTGAAATGTTTTCATTTTCCAGGTACCAATGTTTCTTTGTGCATCCTGGTCATTTCTGTGTTGTCTTGATATTTTACTTCTCTAACGACTGTCAGTCTTACACAAAACCTGAAAGCTTAACTTCTTGAAAGCTTGGCTTTTCTAAATGTGTCCCGAAAAATACCAAGTTGTACAAAACAGATGACTGTAGAGTGCAACAAAGACATGTTTACTAATGTATAATCAATGGCTGACTGAATATGTATGTGCAAGAACCTGCAATAGCCAAACTCTAGGAAGATTGCTATCACCGTTAAAATAGTCAATGTACAAACTGCTGTAAAATGTATGGTTTTCCAGCAAAGCTAATCTAGAGGTCAACAGCTGTCAATTCAATAGAAATCACCCTTACTATATTGTCAGTCTGGGTCAGTATGAGACGTGAGTAATATTGAATGTGAATTTAAATCTTGATCAAAGGCACAAACTTTCATGGAGAGGATTGTATTGTCTGTCGTACTTGTACTTACAGGTGATAGATTAGATTCTGTTTTATGAACGTGGTGTTCTGTAAATTGCACCTAAATACGTAAACATGCTTATTGTGCTTGGGCATTCTGTGCTTTATTTTAAAGGCATAAAGTTTACCTTTATTGCAAATATTCCCCTCTTCTGTATGTCCAGATCTTCTCATTTGCGTTCGACTAATAAATACAAGTTTCCTCACCTTTGAATTGTCATTTGAGCACTTTCTAACATTGTTACTGCCTGAAATGGTGGTGGCACTCTTGTCCTCTAACAAATGACATTGTGTAATTTTCAAGCTTTGTAGTGCCAACACTAAGGTTCATTGGATTTGCTGTTAAGTCTTGAGACAATGTCTCAGCTTGAGCTAACCCCATTTTAAGACTGTACGAGTACTTATTTGGCGTACTACTGAGGAACACAAAACATTTACATGTCTCCTTTATTGCATGTTTCTACTGAATACAACAACTATCTAAACCTCCGAGGAAGCCTTGATCCAAATACAAAAGTACTGAGCATAAACATTTACAGCATTACAGTAAATATGCCATACAAATTTAGAATGGTTTTGGTTTTAAAATCCTTCAGTCCCTCAACTCTTATACCCTTTACATTCATAATGAGTGGGCACTGGCAGTCATCCCATCAGCTTTCGGAGTTCAGTGATTGGCTACAGCAACAGTTCATACTGTATACTCCCCTTTTGCACTGTAGTTGGCAAACGATGGCACAGGAGTTGATCACAAAACACCACATAAAAGTATATCGTTGCATGTCGAAGTTACAAAAATAACACCAAAAGTAACTTTCAAGACACTTATGGAGAAATCAAGAGCCATTCAGTTCACCCTGTGACCGAGATCTAAAGCTCTCCGGGAGAGAACGAGTGAATACTGTAGGTGGAACATTTCTCAGGTCCGTGTGAGTTTGTCTGGGGGCATGAACCCTGAGTCTCCCAGTGTCCTCAGTGCCACTCTGCCGCTGGGGCGCACAGTGAGCCAGGTGATGCTGCCGTTGTTCAGGCCCATCCTCAGCCAGCCCTCTGGGGGAAACTGCAGAGCCCTGAGACACATAGGGAGGGATAGAGCCTGTAAGATCCACCAAAACACCCAAATGAGAGCTGGTCTATTTTTCAAAACAAATATTCACATATATCATGTGATGTTGAAACGCACATCATCATAGTCATGAAATACAAAAAGACATCAGCAAGACAGTGAAATTGCTAGACAAAGTAATGTAGATTGGCATCTTGTTGAATGAGGCTTTGATCCAGCTTGCCTGGGGAGACCAACACACCTGCACACGAAATAGCGGATGACATTGGCATGACAGACGATGATCTCGTAGCTGTCCTCCTTCTGCTTGGGGTCAGCGCGGTGGATGTAGCGACGGAAGGCAGCCTCGATCCGGGCCCCGTCCTCGTGGTACTGCTGTAGAGCGGTAGAGGTCCACAGTGGTGGTGTCAGGCGAGGGTTTGAGATGACCTCTGACCTCTCATTGGAATACATTGCATTGAATTATGTATTGAATGATGCCGACAGCAGTAACTAATAACTGAAACTAAACAGGAAGTAATATGACAGAGAATTGGGCGTCTCACCACAGCGTCAGGCTTCCAGTGGTTAACAGGAGGCACAGGTTCGATGGGTGCTCCTTCTCTCAGCAAATCACAGCTCACCAGCGCTACCCCTAAATCAAAAACAGATCAGAAGATGAGTTAGTTAGTGGTGAGTAGTGAAATGCTTATCTATGATGCTTAATGACAATTTTTACATCTGAAAATCTGAGATCAAAGCTTCTGAAGCTGTTATCAGAGGTATAACCTTGGTATTCACACACCTTGACTTTTTCCACATTTCGATGTGTTACAAAGTGGGATTAAAATGGTTTTAATAGTCATTTTTGTCAACGATCTACACAAAATACTTTAAATGCCAGTGGTAGAAAAATGATAACATTTGGAGAAAAAAAAAGTTGAAAAATAAAACACTAATATACAGTATCCTGATTTAGATAAGGTTTCAACCCCCTGAGTCAATACATGTAAGAATCACCTTTGGAAGCAATTACAGCTGTGAGTCTTTATGGGTAGGTCTCTAAGAGCTTTGCACACTTGGATTGTGCAACATTTGCCCATTATTCTTTTCAAAATTATTCAAGCTCTGTCAGATTGGTTGTGGATCATTGCTAGACAACCATTTTCAGGTCTTGCCATATATTTTCAAGCAGATTTAAATCAAAAATGTAACTCAGCCTTATTCACCGTCTTCTTGATAAGCAACTCCAATGTAGATTTGGCCTTGGGTTTTAGGTTATTGTCCTGCTGAAAGGTTAATTCCTCTCCCAGTGTCTGCTGGAAAGCCGACTGGCCAGGTTTTCCTTTAGGATTGTGCCTGTGTTTAACTCCATTCTGTTTCTTTTTCATCCTGAAAAACTTCCCAGTCCTTAACGATTACAATCATACCCATAACATGATGCCGCCACCACTATGCTTGAAAATATGGAGAGTGGTACTCTGTAATATGTTGTATTGGATGTGCCTCAAACATAACACTGTAAGTTAATTGCGTTGCCACATTTTTTTGCAGTATTACTTTGGTGCCTTGTTGCAAACAGGATGCATGTTTAGGAATAGTTTTATTCTGCACAGGGTTCATTCTTTTTACTCTATCAATTAGGTTCGTATACAATGTCATCCTCAGTTTTCTCCTATCACAGCCATTAAACTCTAACTGCCTTAGTCACCATTGGGATTATGGTGAAATTCCCGAGCGGTTTCCATCCTGTCAGGCAACTGAGTGAAGAAGGATTCCTGTATCTTTCTTGTGACTGGGTGTATTGATACACCATCCAAAGTGTAATTACAGTGCCTTGCGAAAGTATTCGGCCCCCTTGAACTTTGCCACATTTCAGGCTTCAAACATAAAGATATAAAACTGTATTTTTTTGTGAAGAATCAACAACAAGTGGGACACAATCATGAAGTGGAACGAAATTTATTGGATATTTCAAACTTTTTTAACAAATCAAAAACGGAAAAATTGGGCATGCAAAATTATTCAGCCCCTTTACTTTCAGTGCAGCAAACTCTCTCCAGAAGTTCAGTGAGGATCTCTGAATGATCCAATGGTGATCTAAATGACTAATGATGATAAATACAATCCACCTGTGTGTAATCAAGTCTCCGTATAAATGCACCTGCACTGTGATAGTCTCAGAGGTCCGTTAAAAGCGCAGAGAGCATCATGAAGAACAAGGAACACACCAGGCAGGTCCGAGATACTGTTGTGAAGAAGTTTAAAGCCGGATTTGGATACAAAAAGATGTCCCAAGCTTTAAACATCCCAAGGAGCACTGTGCAAGCGATAATATTGAAATGGAAGGAGTATCAGACCACTGCAAATCTGCCAAGACCTGGCCGTCCCTCTAAACTTTCAGCTCATACAAGGAGAAGACTGATCAGAGATGCAGCCAAGAGGCCCATGATCACTCTGGATGAACTGCAGAGATCTACAGCTGAGGTGGGAGACTCTGTCCATAGGACAACAATCAGTCGTATATTGCACAAATCTGGCCTTTATGGAAGAGTGGCAAGAAGAAAGCCATTTCTTAAAGATATCCATAAAAAGTGTTGTTTAAAGTTTGCCACAAGCCACCTGGGAGACACACCAAACATGTGGAAGAAGGTGCTCTGGTCAGATGAAACCAAAATTGAACTTTTTGGCAACAATGCAAAACGTTATGTTTGGCGTAAAAGCAACACAGTTGAACACACCATCCCCACTGTCAAACATGGTGGTGGCAGCATCATGGTTTGGGCCTGCTTTTCTTCAGCAGGGACAGGGAAGATGGTTAAAATTGATGGGAAGATGGATGGAGCCAAATACAGGACCATTCTGGAAGAAAACCTGATGGAGTCTGCAAAAGACCTGAGACTGGGACGGAGATTAGTCTTCCAACAAGAAAATGATCCAAAACATAAAGCAAAATCTACAATGGAATGGTTCAAAAATAAACATATCCAGGTGTTAGAATGGCCAAGTCAAAGTCCAGACCTGAATCCAATCGAGAATCTGTGGAAAGAACTGAAAACTGCTGTTCACAAATGCTCTCCATCCAACCTCACTGAGCTCGAGCTGTTTTGCAAGGAGGAATGGGGAAAATTTCAGTCTCTCGATGTGCAAAACTGATAGAGACATACCCCAAGCGACTTACAGCTGTAATCGCAGCAAAAGGTGGTGCTATCAGGGCAAGGTGTCTGGTAACATGACCGAATACAAACAGTGCAGCTATTCCCTCCGCAAGGCTATCAAACAAGCTAAGCGTCAGTACAGAGACAAAGTAGAATCTCAATTCAACGGCTCAGACACAAGAGGCATGTGGCAGGGTCTACAGTCAATCACGGACTACAGGAAGAAATCCAGCCCAGTCACGGACCAGGATGTCCTGCTCCCAGGCAGACTAAATAACTTTTTTGCCCGCTTTGAGGACAAGACAGTGCCACTGACACGGCCTGCAACGAAAACATGCGGTCTCTCCTTCACTGCAGCCGAGGTGAGTAAGACATTTAAACGTGTTAACCCTCGCAAGGCTGCAGGCCCAGACGGCATCCCCAGCCGCGCCCTCAGAGCATGCGCAGACCAGCTGGCCGGTATGTTTACGGACATATTCAATCAATCCCTATACCAGTCTGCTGTTCCCACATGCTTCAAGAGGGCCACCATTGTTCCTGTTTCCAAGAAAGCTAAGGTAACTGAGCTAAACGACTACCGCCCCGTAGCACTCACTTCCGTCATCATGAAGTGCTTTGAGAGACTAGTCAAGGACCATATCACCTCCACCCTACCTGACACCCTAGACCCACTCCAATTTGCTTACCGCCCAAATAGGTCCACAGACGATGCAATCTCAACCACACTGCACACTGCCCTAACCCATCTGGACAAGAGGAATACCTATGTGAGAATGCTGTTCATCGACTACAGCTCGGCATTCAACACCATAGTACCCTCCAAGCTCGTCATCAAGCTCGAGACCCTGGGTCTCGACCCCGCCCTGTGCAACTGGGTACTGGACTTCCTGACGGACCGCCCCCAGGTGGTGAGGGTAGGCAACAACATCTCCTCCCCGCTGATCCTCAACACTGGGGCCCCACAAGGGTGCGTTCTGAGCCCTCTCCTGTACTCCCTGTTCACCCACGACTGCGTGGCCACGCACGCCTCCAACTCAATCATCAAGTTTGCGGACGACACAACAGTGGTAGGCTTGATTACCAACAACGACGAGACGGCCTACAAGGAGGAGGTGAGGGCCCTCGGAGTGTGGTGTCAGGAAAATAACCTCACACTCAACGTCAACAAAACTAAGGAGATGATTGTGGACTTCAGGAAACAGCAGAGGGAACACCCCCCTATCCACATCGATGGAACAGTAGTGGAGAGGGTAGCAAGTTTTAAGTTCCTCGGCATACACATCACAGACAAACTGAATTGGTCCACTCACACAGACAGCATTGTGAAGAAGGCGCAGCAGCGCCTCTTCAACCTCAGGAGGCTGAAGAAATTCGGCTTGTCACCAAAAGCACTCACAAACTTCTACAGATGCACAATCGAGAGCATCCTGGCGGGCTGTATCACCGCCTGGTACGGCAACTGCTCCGCCCTCAACCGTAAGGCTCTCCAGAGGGTAGTGAGGTCTGCACAACGCATCACCGGGGGCAAACTACCTGCCCTCCAGGACACCTATACCACCCGATGTCACAGGAAGGCCATAATCATCAAGGACATCAACCACCCGAGCCACTGCCTGTTCACCCCGCTATCATCCAGAAGGCGAGGTCAGTACAGGTGCATCAAAGCTGGGACCGAGAGACTGAAAAACAGCTTCTATCTCAAGGCCATCAGACTGTTAAACAGCCACCACTAACATTGAGTGGCTGCTGCCAACACACTGACACTGACTCAACTCCAGCCACTTTAATAATGGGAATTGATGGGAAATGATGTAAATATATCACTAGCCACTTTAAACAATGCTACCCTATATAATGTTACTTACCCTACATTATTCATCTCATATGCATACGTATATACTGTACTCTATATCATCGACTGTATCCTTATGTAATACATGTATCACTAGCCACTTTAACTATGCCACTTTGTTTACATACTCATCTCATATGTATATACTGTACTCGATACCATCTACTGTATCTTGCCTATGCTGCTCTGTACCATCACTCATTCATATATCCTTATGTACATATTCTTTATCCCCTTACACTGTGTACAAGACAGTAGTTTTGGAATTGTTAGTTAGATTACTTGTTATTACTGCATTGTCGGAACTAGAAGCACAAGCATTTCGCTACACTCGCATTAACATCTGCTAACCATGTGTATGTGACAAATAAAATGTGATTTGCTACAAAGTATTAACTTAAGGGGGCTGAATAATTTTGCACGCCCAATTTTTCAGTTTTTGATTTGTTAAAAAAGTTTGAAATATCCAATAAATGTCGTTCCACTTCATGATTGTGTCCCACTTGATGTTGATTCTTCACAAAAAATACAGTTTTATATATTTATGTTTGAAGCCTGAAATGTGGCAAAAGGTCGCAAAGTTCAAGGGGGCCGAATACTTTCGCAAGGCACTGTAAATACCTTCAACATGTTCAAATGGATATTCAATGTCTGCCAGGTGCCCTTCTTTGTGAGGCATTGGAAACCTCCAAGGTCTTTGTGGTTGAATCTGTGTTTGAAATTCACTGCTTTGGTATTTTATTAGGATCCCCATTAGCGGTTGCGAAAGCCACAGCTACTCTTCCTGGGGTCCGCACCAAACACGACATAATACAGAACATTAATAGACAAGAACAGCTCAAGGACAGAACAAAATACATTTAAAAGCTTGATTGAGGGACATTACAGGGAACTGTATGTGTGGGGTACAGAGATGAGACAGTCATCCAAAAATAATGTTAGACACTATTATTGCACAGAGTCCATGCAATTTATTATGTGACTTGTTAAGCACATTTTTACTCGTGAACGTATTCAGCCTTGCCATAACAAAGGGGTTGAATACTTACTGACTCAAGGCATTTCAGCTCTTTATTCATTTGTAAAAATTTCCAAAAACATAATTCCACTTTGGCATTATGGGGTATTTATTGTGTGTAAGCAAGTGACACAAAATCTCAATTGAATCCATTTTAATTTCAGCCTGTAACAACAAATGTGGAAAAAGTCAAGCGCTGTGAATACTTTCTGAACGAACTGTAAATATCTGCACCATGAATAGCAGCAGAGTGCAGGCTTTTGCTCCAGCTCTACACAAACACACCTGATTTAACCAAATGGTCTATCGATACAACCAATCCATGTTCTGAAGTCAAAACGTGATTCTAAAGTTGAATCAGGAGAGTTAGATTAAGGCTGTACAGCACTGGTTAGTCTTGTGGAACCAGACAAGCATGTCTCTGAATATTGTATAGACTCTGGCATATACCTCAGCTGTAAAGTCTGCCTGTCTAGGGTTCTGACCTGGGAGGTACTTGCTGATGATGTTGGCCGTCTCGGTGGCCCTGGCCATAGTGGAGTAGACCATGATGTCATACTTCAGCCCCAGGGCAGCCAACCGCTGGCCAGTAAACTCAGCCTGCTCCCGACCTGCAGAACAACAACACATAGTCCCATAAATGAGCAGATTGTACTTGTATACCACTTTCACCACCTCTAATGAGTGCTGCTGAATATGCTCTTCTTATCTACTAAAACGCAACTGTTGAGCTGTAGAGTGGAGAACTAGGTCTATGTGTCACGCTTTCAGCAACATGAATACATAGCAGAACAGGGTACAGAACCTAAAGGGGTGAGGATTCTCTCATGGTCTCCATTCCCACTCAGGTTGTACTGGGAGTGCCTGATGAAAAGGATGTTGCGTGTGGCTTTGGGTTTGCCATTCTCCTGCTCTGAGCTTGGGTCTTCACTGCTGTTCTCCTTCTTCTTCCCATTTGTAAACAGTGGGGACGGGTCCCGCCTAGTACAGTACAGAGGGAACAAATCAGTTGTGTGTGTTGTGCCCAGAGAAGTCATCTGTCAGTCTGTCAACATGTTGCTAGCTGCAAATATGAATCAATCACACTCAGCGTAGACTAAACTACTTGACCCACATCCCATCAGACCCCTCTTATGTTTTACAGTAGTCTGCGTCAGATTTAGCTAATAAAGCAGGCATACTTATCCCAGTTGAAGTCCCAGGCATGTCCAGTAGATTGAACCGTGTGGTTCCCCGTTGACCATGTCGCTGGCTGTGCAGCTTGGAGAATATTGAACCGACTCCACTGACCTGATCGCGCTCCTTGCGTATCACCGAAATAGCCACGGGATTCGGCTGCGGCAGCCGCCACAACCAGCACCGCTGATCCGCCGGCGAATCCACACACGAGTTTGATTGTCCTCCGATATGACATGTTGTAAAAACCTAGCGATGATGTGCAATTTGTGTTCGCTAGGTAGCGGGCTAAGTTGCTAATGACGCCCAATGTGTAGAGCGATTTAGGAATGTAGCATCCAGCGGTCTCGAAGAGCGGCTAATCCAGACCTAGCTAGGTCCGCCTCTCTGGTCAGTGGATTTACACACTTTCTAGGTACAGGGACACAGCAAATACCCTCCAACGACACTTTAATCGCCAGCTAAAAATAACTCCAGTCCAGATTATGAAGCTATTTCGAATCACTTATCTAGCAGGCTTGAAGATAAACCAAAAGGAAAACACACAGGGCTTGGACCTACGGTGTCTCGCTAGAGCCAAAAAAACAGCTAGCGAAGATATTACGATACGCGAATGTCGCGGAACAAAGCGAACAAATCAAATAATGCATCACTAGAGGGAGCTCACAGTTTTAAAAAAGGATGAAAACTTCAGAAGACTGGGGAAATCGGACAAAGATGGTGGAGATTCTTATTGTAATGGTAATGCATTTCTGGGGGGGGGGGGGCAAGTAAAGGGCCCAAGTAAAACTGACTATGATATTAATAACAAAAAATTGCATTCAAATTTCAAGATTAAATGTCACATGCACAAGTACAGTGAAAGGGCTTTCTTACAACCTCATAGACCAACAATGTAATAATTAATAACAATGTATTACTAGAAAAAAAAACATGAGAAATAATAAGAAATATGAAGGGATACTGTAGTGATGGAGGTAGATATGTAAGGTGACTAGGCAACAGGATAAAAGATAAGCAGAGTAGCAGCAGCTTGTATGTGAGTGGGTGTGCAGGTGTGTAGTGTCAGTATAAATGTACGTGCATATTATGTGTGAGTGAGAAATGATGGACAAATGATGAGTGACTCAAAACAAATGATGAGTGAATTTTTTTCAATGTGCAAACGTAACAAAATAAAATATAGGCTATAAATCCATTTATTCAAGCATTTTTTTATTAAATGTAAATAATGCCTAAAAATATAGTTTGAGATAAACGTGTGGTCCCTGTCTGTAACCTAAGCATCACAGCCTCTTTGTTTATGGCGGCGTTTACACAGGCAGCCCAATTCTGATCTTTTTCCCCCACTATATTCAGGGTTCTTCAACCTTTTATTGCCAAGCGAACCCCCTCAGGGAACCCCCCTCAGGCAAAACAGAACCCCCCGGGACCGCCATCATACGTTAGGTAAAATAATTTTTTCACATGTCTTGTCTTATTAGCTGAATGATAATGCCAAGGAAAAGTAATCAACATTTTAAAATTAATAGATTTAGGAGAGTTTTTCATTATTTTGACCTCCCCGCATTATAATTGGAAGAGGAAGTGTAAACTATAACATAGCCTATTAGCTAGAAAGGTAACTCTAAACACATTTTCGCTAAGAGCAGCTGTTTAGCTGGTTAGCCATGTGTTGTCATAAAATAATGTCCTGGTTGAGAAAGCTTACCAGAAGCCAGCAGCATTTGCCACACTGGTAGCCTATTCACTGGTGCTTTTTCAAAGCCTATGTCAGACACTCCGGTGAGTGTAATTGGCTTTAATGAGTTTAATTTGCTTAATATTAGAGTTGAGAAATACACTTGACATCATTAGAAAGAAAATGTTATCCTATTTTGTACTATAGGTATGTAATTCAAAATGTGTTTATTCTGTTGTTGCTAGCGACATGCATAATTAAAAAAGAACATTTTGTGCACCCCCTGCAGTACCTCCGTGGACCGCCGGTTGAATACCCCTGCACTTTTGACCAATCACATCAGATCTTTTCACAAAATATCAGGAGAATTGGACTGCCTATCTTAACGCAGGCTATAGGCTCCACCTTTCAAGTGGTTCTCTGTCCTCACTCGCAGACTGGATCGCTAGTGGGATTTCCAATTACCGTTCTCCTGGCAGCAGGATATTATGCTGGTACATCGCGATTCGGATTTGTTTTCTCCAAAATAAGAGTTCCCCTACAAAGACATGCTAAACTTTTGAAATATCGATTTTGTTTTTGCATATCAGTACAGTACAACTGTTTTTCACAGCATTGCAACCACCTTTATAAAAATGTATGGATCATTTTACGTACTTTTATCTTTAATATTGTATTGTTTATACCAGCATTTCTTTAGAAAGTTCACACCAATACTGGTATATTGAAAGCTATTGGGCTTGTTCAACATTGCAGCTGACAGTGCAGGCAACTGCCGACTGACTGATCTACAAATCACCTTCCATCATAAATAACGCCTCATTGTTATTTGTAGATCAGTCAGTCAGTCACAATTTACCCATGATAAATTACGATTTTGATCCTCTCGAACACGGCCAATGTGTGTAATTGGTGTGTAATTGTTTTTGCATATCAGTACAGTACAACTGTTTTTCACAGCATTGCAACCACCTTTATAAAAATGTATGGATCATTTTACGTACTTTTATCTTTAATATTGTATTGTTTATACCAGCATTTCTTTAGAAAGTTTACACCAATACTGGTATATTGAAAGCTATTGGGCTTGTTCAACATTGCAGCTGACAGTGCAGGCAACTGCCGACTGACTGATCTACAAATCACCTTCCATCATAAATAACGCCTCATTGTTATTTGTAGATCAGTCAGTCAGTCACAATTTACCCATGATAAATTACGATTTTGATCCTCTCGAACACGGCCAATGTGTGTAATTGGAATTACTCAATAGAGTCCACAAAACTTAAATTGGTCTATTATGCTGGGAAACGGGTTTAATAAAGAATGCTGGTGACTCCTTACTCCACCCATCCCATTCACTGCACTGCAATACACTGCATATTCATTACATATTGGCTTATAGAGAAAATAAATGACTATGTGCCGATGTAAACGTGGATTGGGAGTACTCAGTAGGGTCTGTAGAATCTATATACACTCAGTGGCCAGTTTATTATACAAACCCATCTAGTACCAGGTCGGACCCCCCTTTGCCTCCAGAACAGCCTGAATGCTTCAGGGCATGGAAACATTGCTCAATTGGTATCAAGGGACCTAATGTGTGCCAAGAAAACATTCCCCACACCATTACACCACCAGCCTGTACCATTGACACCAGGCAGGATGGGGCCATGGACTTATACTGCTTATGCCAAATCCTGACTCTGCCATCAGCATGGCGCAACAGGAACGTCTTTTTCCTAATTCCCAGTTGTTTTGAACGTGGCATTAAAATCCCACCAGATGTGGGCCGTTCTAGGCTCATTTGGCATAACCTCTTTGTTGCCAATAAACAGACTGTATTCGCTGACTCTCAAAATACGCAGGGCATATTAACACAATTTGTTGCTTCAGATGTAACTTCACCAGATCATTGTACCCGTCAATTATTCTGTCATTAAACCACTTGTTGTCACTGCTTAATATGTTATATTTTATATTTTTATCTCACACAAGAAACATGAAGTACAATAATATCTGGAGTGATGGTGCAAATAGTTTGTGTACTGAGTAGGCTACTGTTACACATGTGCTTTTCTTGAAAAGAACGTCAAGTGCCCCTTTTATGTCTGGAAGTGGAAAGCTAAACATTGAAGTGAAGTTTGGGCCATTGTGGATTATGTTTCACAGCTATCTTCATGCATAGCATTAGCCAAAGATTTTATCACTAACATATCTAAGCAAGAAAGAAGTGGGTCGACGAAATCCAGAGGATCATTTTGTTTATTTGGATACGAAGGCAAAAATAATTTGTGTATCTCAGCTAAAACAGGGTTCAACTCTTCAGGCTCCCTGGATACAGCACTGCTGTCTGTAATAAATGAGCAATGTTATTTCTTTTGCGAGTACACTTTGTGATGAGTGTGGGTCTATATTTCCAAAATATTTTTTTTTACAATGTGAAGATGCAGCAAAGATTGTTCGGGATTTCGATTCGAGTTCTGATTTCGATTAGATCATTTACGTATGGTTGAGATCATGTTACCATGGCAATGTTGCTCAAGGTCTGGTATCAAGAATGAGAGGTTCATTAAACCCTTGTGTCACATTACTCTTCTTTATCCTATTATTCAGAGAAAACATTTTAGAATTGATATCAGGAGGGATGTGAAGTTTTTTTAGAGACCCTCCTAAAACCCCACTTGTTTCGTGTTGGTTGTTGGTCAGTGATTCTGCTAATTCCTCCTTCTGCTTGAGTGGCATTGTTGGTTTTCTTGTTGAGGAACGTGACATCTACTACACGCTACTTCATAATGACAAAGGGAAAACATGTTTTTAGACATTTTTACACATGTATTGAAAATTAAATACAGAAATATCTGATTTACATAAGTATTTGCATCCTTGAGTTAACACGTTAGAATTACCTTCGGCAGCAATTACAGCTGTGAGTCTTTCTGGGTAAGTCTCTAGGCACTTTGCACACCTGAATTGTACAATATTTGCACATTATTCTTTTGAAAATTCTTCAAGCTCTGTCAAATTGGTTGTTGATCATCACTAGACAGCCATTGTCAAGTCTTGCCATAGATTTGAATGCCGATTTTAAAAAAAGTCAAAACTATAACTAGGCCACTCAGGAACATTCAATGTTGTCTTGGCAAGCAACTCCGGTGTATATTTGGCCTTGTGTTTTAGGTTATTGTTATTGAATTTGTCTCCCCATGTCTGTTAGATTGAACCAGGTTTTCCTCTAGGATTTTGCTTGTGCTTAGCGCTAATCCATGTATTATTATCCCCCCAAAATTCTGTGGTCCTTTGCGATTACAAGCATACCCATAACATGATGCAGCCCTGACTCTTTTAAAGTCACCATTGGCCTCATGGTGAAATCCACGAGCGGCTTCCTTCCTCTCCGCAACTGAGTTAGGAAGGACGATGTATATTTGTAGTGCCTGGGTGTCTTGATTCACCATCCAAAGTGTAATTAATAACTTAATCATGCTCAAAGGGATATTCAATGTTTTTACCCATCTACCAATAGGTGCCCTTTGCGAGGCATTGGAAAACCTTGTTTTTGAGGGACGTTGCAGATAATTGTATGTGTGAGGTACAGAGATAAGTTAGTCGTTCAAAATCATGTTAAACACTATTATTGCACACATAGTGAGTCCATACAACTTATTATGTGACTTGTTAAGTACATTTTTACTCATTGACCTATTTAGGCTTGCCATAACAAAGGGGTCGGATACTTATTGACTCAAGACATTTCAGCTTTTAATTCTTAATTAATTTGTAAACATTTCTAAAAACATTTTTTATTTTTATTTCTTTGACATTATGGGGTATTGTGTGTGTAGGCCAGTGACACAAAACCTCAATCCATTTTAAATTCAGGCTGTAAGACAACAAAATGTGAGGAAAAGTCAAGGGGTATGAATACTTTCTGAAGGCACTGTATGTCTCTTTGGTAATCTATGTACAAAGTATGTATGTTAAGAATACATTCATCAACCTGTTATTTATCCCCGAAATACAAATGTTTTATATTTTTGAAGGTTTCCTCACTGATATCTGTGCTTTTCTTGTTTAGCAGTACTTTTAAATACGTTGATGAAAATCTCTTTTAATCTCGGGTGAGAAAGTCAGACCAAATAGGAATTAGACCAAAATAGACCAAATTTGGAATTACCAGAAGAACGTTTTTAAAAAGCTTGTCTAACAGTTTTTATGAACAGTACTGGTTTCTCTCGGTGCATTGTGCTCTATCAATGCCTTCAAAGGTTTGTTTCTGTATTTTGTCAAAGCATTCAAAGAAAGGAGATTTCACTTGTTCACTATATACTGTACAGTGAACTCTGTACTTTGTTTTGGCTCTGTACACTCCAGCACATTAAAATTATATCATGACTGCGGTTAAAGTGCAGACTGTCAGCTTTAATTTGAGGGTATTTTCATATATATCTATATATTGGGACAAATTCACTTGTGTATTAAAGTAGTAAAAAGTGTAGTATTGGGTCCCATATTCATAGCACGCCACGACTACATCAAGCTTGTGACTACAAATTTGTTGGATGCATTTGCTTTGTGTTTTGGTTGTGTTTCAGATTATTTTGTGCCCAATTGAAATGAATGGTAAATAATGTATCGTGTCATTTTGGAGTCACTTTTATTGTAAATAAGAATAGGATATGTTTCTAGACACTTCTACATTAATGTGCTAATGTGGATGCTACCATGATTAGAGATAATCCTGAATGAATCCTGAATATGTGAGAAAGTTAGACACGTCTTACCCCTCACCATTACAATAACGGGGGAGGTTAGCATTTTTTTGTTGTTGAGGGGGTGTATTATATTCATTATTCACGATTAATTCAGGATGATCCATAATTGTGGTAGCATCCACAATAATGTAGAAGTGTCTAGAAACATTATAACCAAATACTTAACTTTTTACTTCAGAAATAAGTGAATTTGTCCCAATACTTTTGGTCCCCTAAAATGCGGGGACTATGCACAAGAACGGTTCACCTGATATGGATGAAAATACCCTCAAAATAAGTCTGTACTTTAAACCTCTTAGTCATTGTATCATTTCAATGTGCTGGAGGAGTACAAAACAGTAACAAATGTGTCACTGTCCCAATACTTTTGGCGTTCCCTGTATATCACTTTCAAATTCATCAGCAAATGGTGTTCATCAAAGGATTTACAATCTGGATTTTCTGGGTCAGTTTTTAGGTCTAAAGTTTGTGTTGGTTTCTTGATTTTGTTAATAGAGCTGCTTACTAATGTGGAATTATGTCTGCTACCAAGACCTATGCAAACATCAACAATGTCACAAATGTCAGCAAGATTTGTGGAATTCATGCCCATCCGGTACCTGTATTCCTTCTTACTGCACTCTTGTCTACAGAGTTGACCAGCTTGTTGCATTAAATTACTTTTACATGCTGGTATGACACAGAAATCTAGATCTTATGGAGTTGCCTCTCCTTTCACTAATTTCCAACTTTGTCTCAACTACTCGTCTACCCACTGAAGACAAGATAGAAAGAAGTGGGTCGATGAAATCCAGTGGATGATTTTTTTTTTTTTTTTGCATACAGAGGTTAAAAGGATTTCTGTATCTGTCAGCTAAAACACAATTCAACTCTTCAGGCAGGAAAATGCTCCCTGAATGCAGCAATGTAGCAGTGCAATGGACCTATCACTATTCATTTGCACAGGTACTATGTTGCTGCCACACAAATCCCTTTCTTTATTCTATACTGCATTTGGTAACTGCCCTATTGTTCTCTGGGTATGCTCCTCACTAATCATAAATGCAACTGGAATGGAACCATTGGACTATGTTACTACAATCTCATTGTATAATAGCCTTTTATTTTAAATTGATTTTAGACTTGGGTGGCATCCAGGGGCATCCCAAGTGTTTTGTCAAATCATGTCAGTCAATCAAATCATGTTTTTTAAAACAAATGTAAAAGTGTTTCTATACATTTCTTCTTGCATTTGCTTATAAGCACAATACAAATCGACATTGATTAAAATATATTATCTTTTGATTGAGTTATCCACCTTGCAATATGTTGAAATGCGGACTTTTATTTTTGAAGGTTTCCTCATTACCATAGTAAAGTGACATCGTTAGTGCTGCTAGCAGAAAAGTAGTGGATTTCCAAGCTTTTGGAGCGCTGTATTTTCTGCCTGTCTATATTTGGATCTGTGTGCGTTTAACGGCAGTAAATACGGATTGGCTGAATCGTTAATTATAGATATTGCAGACTGGATCTTTACATATGTATACTATCTCCAATTGGAATAAATAATTGAGGAATGTGGAAATTACAGAATGCCCAACAGCGTTGGAAAGAGATTTAAACCCACCAAATACATCCCGGTATCCACTGCTGCCACTCTTCTTGTGGGATCCACCACCTTATTCTTCGTTTTTACGTAAGTTTGAATTGTTTAGTAAGTCTTATAGGCTATCCTTCTGTCAATGCCTTACACACAATAAAGAGTTTCATATTCGGATCAGTAGCATAGGTCCGACGATATGATGGTAACCAATGACTATTGCTGTTAGAAGTTTCTATTGCAGGATTTTAGACCGGGACGGACCTTTATGCTATTATGAATGGTTTTATAAATGTGGACTGTGCACTGCATAGCCTACAGTTATTATTGATATTCGACTCGTTTTGGTAGTCTTGTTAGGCTGGGTGTGTCGAAGCATTATGGCAGAAACTTCTATATGTGTTTTCCAAATGCATTTTTTTCTAGAGTAAACTTCATAGTTAGACAGCCAACTCAAGCTTGAAGTATTCTAGGAGGTAGACACATAGCGGCAATAGGTTACTGTGTAGCCGTAGGCCGCCATACTTGCCAGTTAGTTGCCCCGTCTTTAGTTCTTCGGGCACAGCAAACAAGTAACACAGCGGTGAATTGTTATATTATTGCAACTGGTAGGCTACTTTGAATATGGGTGTGTCCAATATTGATTAGAAATGCTGATTCGCCCTCGGTACCTACATCAAAGTGCTTCATGTATAACGGGCAAGTGCATATGTGCGCTCTGAAGATTTTAGTGGTTAGAGCTCTACCACTGCACCTTCATTATGGAAATGTGTGTGGTTTACAGCGAGTGACGTTTTTCTGAGGGTTATTTTTTCCACCCAGATTTGTTTAGTTTTTTTTACATATCCATTTTCCCATGGTTATCTATTGCATTCCTGATTGACCCCGTGATCTACTTTAAAGTGCATCATTTATTGACATATAGACTAACAATCTGATTGTACACTTTTAAGTACAGCCTAGGCCTGCTGTACATTTGAATCTGCATTTAAGAGTCTATTTGCTTATGGAGACTAGTGGTTTGACTGAACTGGTATGATCTCATGGTTCAGCTGTCAGAGATTTGAGCACTAAATGCATTAGGGCATTGCATGAATGAATAGACCTATAGGCTTAGGCCACTGTATGATATTCATATATAAACACATGTAAAGGAAGAGAAGCTTTAGGCGTAGCCCCAGAGAGAGATATGCCGGTGGCATGCTACGACCCCGACGTCTATTTCTTTACTCTTGTCAGATAGGCTACTGCATTTACTATACAGTGTAGGTGTACAGGAGGCTTTTTTTTTTTTTTTATCAGAATATTTTTGATAAAGATAAGCATTATATTGTTAGATCATAGGAGTAGGCTACCTGGGGCGGCAGGTAACCTAGTGGTTAGAGTGTTGGGCTAGTAACCGAAAGGTTGCAAGATCGAATCCCCAAGCTGACAAGTTAGAAAATCTGTCGTTCTGTCCCTGAACCCACTGTTCTTAGGCCTTTATTGAAAGTAAGAATTTGTTCTTAACTGACTTGCCTAGTTAAATAAAGGTTTTAAAAAATCATTTCTGGTAGGTCTAAAACACAACTGTCAGAGTCAGTTAGAGCGCCGGTTGCGCACTGCCTTCATACCATAGGGCAGCAGAATAATAGGATAATAATAATAATAATAATAGCCACACCAAAAGTTTCTAAACTTTATTAGGGTAATATCAAAAATAACTCAAGCCACTGTTTATATGGAAAATATGAGCAGCAAACATAACATCAACAGTACTTCATTTAGCCAAAGAAAATGTCTCAACAGAATGAAACAAAACCATTGCGAACTTCAAAAAGTTAACAGGCCATATTGCAGCAATTACCAATAAAGGCCTACCAAACCCAAGAAATGAAAGAAATAGGCCTTTTCTCAAATAAATATCATTAACTGATCTTAAACTAAATATGGAGCACACAATTTAAAAAAAGATTGAACTTCAATTTAGCCAATGAAAATGTCTCAACAGAATTAAACAAAACACAGTTTGCATATTTAAAGAACTGGTTTAGATTAATAAATACGCCTACAATAGTAATGATATACAATAATAATGATAAAACAAATTATTATGAATAGAAATTGCATCCTACCTGAAAAGCAAGTTTCGCAGTAGCCTGCATTTGGCCACTTGTATTGGTATTAAAACATATTCTGCTGATGTCTTCTAACAAGTAAGTGATGTAGAATTGCATGAAATGCCTTTATAGAACACCCATTTCTTTCCCCCCCAAAAATCCCCAAAATGCCCCTCCCTAAGAAGCACCCCAACTCAAAACATCTTGTGTGACTCGTGTTTTGCTAAATGATAAATGAATCAGAAGTTGCAACATTATCTCATGTTATGATTATAACAGCCTTTATTCCATAACACTGTGTTCTTCTCAACGTGGTTGAAAAAGCAGCTATTTAAAAGTGAAACTTGTGCATGTAATTATTAGCAGACAACAAATCAAATATCATCTCTCTTAAAAACAACAGCAACACAAAGTGTAAATGTGTCACGTATACTCCCTCTCCGGCCTCTAGGTTACCAGGCTACTGATTATTATGCACATCTGTCACCATCGTCAAGCACACCAGCGCCTCATGACACTCACCTGGACTCCATCACCTCCTTGATTACCTTCCCTATATCTGTCACTCCCCTTGGTTCTTTCCTCCGGTGTTATTGACTCTGGTCCATGTCAGTGCGTTGTTCGTGTTCCTTGTTTTCTGTGCCCTTTATTTATTAAACACTCGCTTCCTGTACTTGCTTCCTGACTCTCAGTGCACATTGTTACAAAATGTTTGCAAACTTTGCCCAGACTGAGCTATTCAGGACAGTATAGGCTAGAGGAAGGCTGAGTGAGTAGCATGGCTTTGTACTGGGGGTTAATGGTTTAGATCAAAGGAAACATATGAAGTTGGCTTGCCCTGTTGCCCAGCTATCTAGATTGTAGCATCAACAACCACTCCAGTTCTAAATGGGTTCCTCCCTGGCTGTAAGAGGTTTTGCATAGACACATGGTCAGACAAAGTGGTAGTCTAATGCTGTAGTCCTGATGTGCTTGTGTGCTTTGGTACCGCAATAGCTGATACAGGGCAGCAGGAAGCTAGTCTCAGGTCCATCTCCAATCTTCCAGACCTCTGTTGGTTTTACTGCCCAGCTTCTCTGTTGCAGCAGGGGTTCCAGTCAAGCTGTGGTCAGGGCTAGATAGATGGGCCAACCATTGACCCCCAACCAATGGGTAGAGAGGGTAAGGATTAGGATTTTACCCTGTTCCTCTGCTCTTTGATTCCCCATGCAGCTAAATGTCCATAGGATTGGGTTGTGATTAATGGAACCCCCTGGGGTAGAATTACTGTGCACATCCACTTTGATGGGGGGCATTGATGGGGGGCACATATGCTACACAATACACCACAATGCTCCTCAATGCACCACAACATTCCACAATGCACCACAACATTCCACAATGCACCTCAACACCACAAAACACACCACAGTAGACCCAATAGATGAAGCCACACACGTGCTGTGTTTAGAGAGCTGTGAGACAGCAACCTCCTCCAAGACATAGAGTCAGTGAGTCATTGTGGACCAAGTGATTGCCAGGTCTCCACACTAGTGTCATATCAGGCATGGAGGAAGAGGCACTGTGTGAATAGTAGGAGTGCCAGCTAAGTGTTACTGCTGTGCCTGGCGTCTCTGTCAGTGGGTTTACAGTATGTCTGTCCTTCACGACCACAATATTGTTCACTCATTCACATAAGGCTCATAATGCCATGTGACCAAGGTACCCTGATTCGTCTACACAGGTCCAGCTTCTGGTGTTTCTACAGAAACAAGAGGTGGTATAACATTGGACTGTTTGCTGATGTAAACAAACAAACACGTTGTAAAGGTTTTCCACATGCTCTACACATTTGCTACCTGCCACTGAGAAAAATGCAGAGGCTTACTGTTATCATTTCCTGTCAATACCGATATCCCACATTTAAGAAGGGGTGAGATGAATTTCTGGAAACTCTCAATTGACTATGCGGCAGTTGTTATGGCAATAAATTATGGAAGAGGTTGCTGTTTGTGTTTAGAGCCAAACTATCTCCCAGAGATTCATGTAAGTACAGCTTGGCATGGGAGCCGGAGCAAAGTGGACAGAGAGAAATCTCATCTTTTACTTCCACATCTGTTTCCTAATTTACAACATATTCATTTAAATGAGACGCTCAGTGCAGAGGCTTTTCCACTTAAACTACCATTGTTCTGATAGTAGGTGCAATCAGGGGCTACGTTCGTTCCAATGTCCATACTAGCATACCACGTATAATGTACAATTTATTGCTTCATTCTAACCAATATGCCAGTTTGGACATTGCAGCAAAGAGTGGCTAATGTCTCACATTTCTTTTCATGTGTATAACAATGTATTAGGATATCATAGAGTGGGACTGGGGGTATCATTAATCTCATATTTACTCACCCCAACATGATGGTGTGGTAGTGGTGAGGGATGGATTAATGCCTAACATCCAGGGCTAAGTGCTCGATGTGCCCTCTGGCTGTGGTGTTTTAAAACATTGTGGTAATCTCTTCTCTACCACATTAATTGAACTTTTAGGAGAGTAATTAAATGTGCATCCCCCATTGATCTTAATCCACATCCGGACTCTGGCGCCGTCCCAAATGGCCCTCTTTTTATCATACATAGTGCACTACTTTCGACTAGAACTCTATAGGCCCTGGTCAAAAGTAGTACACTGGGGAATAGGGTGCCATTTGGCACACACAATGGGTGTGATTATGCAGCTGCTGCTGTCCTCTCTTTAGTTGGTGGTTCTGTATCACTGATGCTATCTTATTCATTGGTGCCTTTCAGTACTGTGTATTAGATACCATTAGAGCCTAGTCATCCTCCGATCCCCACTTCCCTTTGCTAATGTGTTTGATTGTAGGTCTATGTGAATTTGTTAGTTTAATAACTTGTTTAATAGCTACATTGATTGTTTTGATAGGTGATATGGTATTGATATATAGTGATATTTGATACAGTGATATCAGAAGTGTTTGTTTGACATGGTGCATATAAATCTGATTAGGTTATGTCATTAACGTTGTCTGTCTGGTTTGCTAAATCCCTATGAGCATGTTGTTTGTGTCGATTCCAATGTTTCATCCTCTATATTAGGATATCAGTAGTTCAGATTCTCTCTTTCTCCCCCTCCCTCCTTCCCTCCCCCACAGCGATTCTATCCTGTCACCACCCTACTTAGTTTGTAAATGCTTCTGCCAGCATTGTGAAAAGAGGGGTATAATTGACGATTCAGATCTCTCCTTCTTCATGCAGAGATAAAGATAATGAGATGAAGATAACAGGTTTGGTATATTTCTGCCGATGACACCTGGACCCTTGACCCTTGGTAGTGCTGAGCAATTAGTACTTTTTATTTGAAAAATAATCAGTTTTCGATGTTGGTTTTGATCATTTTTGTAACATTAAATGCACTATGCATTATGTGGGTTGAAAGCTGTAACACAGAATAAAACAATTAATACAAGTCCATCATGGTAATGTGCGCTCTCTTTGGTTGGCCCTCGCTTCATACTCGACGCCAAACACACTGGCTACAAGTCTCTGCTAGGTAAAGCCCCGCCTTATCTCAGCTCACTGGTCACCATAGCAGCACCCACTCGTAGCACGCGCTCCAGCAGGTATATCTCACTGGTCACCCCAAAGCCAATTCCTCCTTTGGTCATCTTTCCTTCCAGTTCTCTGCTGCCAATGACTGGAATGAACTGCAAAGATCTCTGAAGCTGGAGACTCATATCTCCCTCACTAGCTTTAAGCACCAGCTATCAGAGCAGCTCACAGATCACTGCACCTGTACATAGCCCATCTGTAAACAGCCCATCTATCTACCTACCTCATCCCCATATGGTATTTATTTATTTATCTTGCTCCTTTGCAACCCCAGTATCTCTACTTGCACATTCATCTTCTGCACATCTACCATTCCAGTGTTCAATTGCTATATTGTAATTACTTCGCCACCATGGCCTATTTATTGCCTTAACTTACCTCATTTGCACTCACTGTATATAGACTTTTGTTCTGCTGTATTATTGACTGTTTGTTTTGTTTATTCCATGTGTAACTCTGTTGTATGTGTCGAATTGCTATGCTTTATCTTGGCCAGGTCACAGTTGCAAATGAGAACTTGTTTTCAACTATCCTACCTGGTTAAATAAAGGTTAAATAAATAAAAATGACTGCTTATCACTTATTAACCATCATTTATTCACATTACTTTACTTTAATAACATATTTCAGTTGTGTGTATTGCATTAGTTTTATTTGATTACTTTATTATTTCATTCCAGGTCATCATCGCATCTCTATTGAGCTGCTGCCTATGTTGTCTGACAAAATCACACTTTTGTAGTTCTACAACTTAAATAAGGCATACTTTTATGACTGCTGAATACCAACTATCAATCACTTAGATCATGTATTTTCAGGTAGAGATACCTAGCGAAGCTCACGATTGCTCATTCTTGTCTCTTCAAGAGCAGGCATAAAATAAACACAGACTGGACAAGTAGATGCACAGTGGATTATGGTCATTGTAGTTAATTACCATGTTTTATGCGCTAAACTATGTAGAATATTGGCCTGTTGGAAACTACAAATCCCTACTACATCGCACAGTTCAGGCTGGATCTGATTTATCTCCAGAGAAACTGTGCGATGTGTGCGTTGAGTTCACAGAAGAAGGAAAAACGAACGAAATGGAATTCAAATTATTGAACCAACGTCAAGGATAGGATAGGGAACGCTTTAGTTTTCTGTGTCATATAGAGAGGATAGATGCTGATTATCTCACTGAAAACAACAAGACCAAAATAAGCATTCACAGCCTAAAGTGATTCATAAAAATCGCTGCACAACTGTCTGTTCGCCGGTTTTCGGGGAGATAAATTTAGCTTATGGTAATACTGTGGATAAGGCCTTTAGCAGGACTGGGAATGCTATGTTTAATTATTTTTTTTTATGAGCAGCTACTTTAGGTCAAGGAGAGATCTTGTAGATTAATTAATTTCGTTGTGCTGGTCTCACTCTCAAAGGGCTACTTGCAGTTATGTACTGTATTACATCAAACACAAGGAAGGAATGACCCACAGGTTGATATGAAAGGAATGTTGGTTTTATTCTGCATGTATTTCTACTCCCTTTCAATAAAATTGAAAATAATTGTTTTAATTGTGTGTACTTCATTATTTAAAAAGGGTGCAGGCTCCCTTGTGGATCTTATGACTGCATGGTAATTTATTTGAGACTTCAACGCCACTCTTTTGCACTACACTATTTATTTCTATTACAGTAAGAAAAAATGTACCAGGAACTTGTAAACATGTCTGTAGGCTACAACATGTCTGTACGTTGAAAGGAAAAGTCTCTAGTTGCTTGATGGCTTAGGGACCAAACCCAAATCTTGAAATGTAATATTAATCATGAAACCAAACGATATAATGTTGAACATAATGTAGCCTCTCAGAACTGTAATTCCTCATTATCAAATGTCTTGGGGCTGAATACACTCATCCCATTTGGGAGCATACACAGAAACCATAGAGTAACATTCTTGGTAAAGGTTTACATAACCCCTGTAACACTGACCGTTCCCCACCACAATCTATCTACTCTAGATTTGTTCTGTTTCCATTTTCCCATGTTCTGTATGGGTAATGTATGGTTTAATATTATGTATGGTTACACTGACATACACTTGCTATGTATCGTTAATATATGGTTTAATGCTATGCATGAGTAATGTATGGTTTTATGCTATGTATGAATAATGTATGGTTTAATTCTGTGTATGAGTAATGTGTGGTTTAATTCTGTGTATGGGAATGTATGGTTTAATACTATGTATTAGTAATGTGTGGTTTAATGCTATGTATGGGTAATATATGCTTTAATGCTATGTATGGGTTACACTGACATACATTTGCTATGTATGGGTTGTGTATGGACTCCACTGACCATAATTGAGGGATTCAATTCAACACAAAAGGATGACGGTGGTATCTTGAGTCTCAGATTCAACTGCTGACATTTTTTTTAAACTTTAGAATTGATTACATTTAGTTTTTTTGGTAACTGGCCTACAGAGAACACCCCATAATGTCAAAGTGGAATCATGTTTTTCGGAATGTTTACAAATTAATAAAAAATGAAAAATGTCTTCAGTGAATAAATATTCAACCCCTTTGTTATGGCAAGCATAAATACATTCAGGAGTAAAAAATGTGCTTAACAATTCACATAAGTTGCATGAACTCAATCTGCGTGCAATAATAGTGTTTTTTGAATGACTCCAGGTACCCCACACATAAAATTATCTGTAAGGTCCCTCAGTCGAGCAGTGAATTTCAAACACAGATTCAACCACAAAGACCAGGGAGGTTTTCCAATGCCTTGCAAAGAAAGGCACCTATTGGTAGAAAAACAGACATTGAATGTCTCTTTGGGCATAGTGAGGTTATTAATTACCATTTTAAAGGGTGCATCTATACACTCAATCACTACAAAGTACAGGCGCCCTTCCTAACTCGGTTGCTGGAGTGGAAGGAAACCGCTTAGGGATTTCACCATGAGGCCAATGGTGACTTTAAAACAGTTACTGTCTGTGATGAAACAGTTTAATGGCTGTAATAGGAGAAATCAACTGAGGATGGATCAACAGCATTGTAGTTACTCCACAATAGTAACCTAATTGACAGAGTGAAAAGGAAGCCTGTACAGAATCAAAAATATTCCAATCATGGATTCTGTTTGCAACGAGGCACTAAAGTAATACTGCCAAAATTGTCCTGAATACAAAGTGTTATGTTTGGGGCAAATACAACACATTACTGAGTACAATTCTCCTTATTTCCAAGCATAGTGGTGGCTGTGTCATGTTATGGGTATGCTTGTAATTGTTAAGGACTGGGGGAGTTTTTCAGGTTCAGTCTGCTTTCCACCAGAGATGAATTCTCCTTTCAGCAGGACAGTAACCTAAAATACAAGGCCAAATGTACACTGAAGTTGCTTACCAAGAAGATAGTGAATGTGACCGAGTTACAGTTTTGACTTAAATCTGCTTGAAAATACTTATCAAATCAGGATACTGTATATTAGTGTTTAATTTTTCATGATTTTCTTTACAAATGTTATAATTTTTCTTCCACTTTGACATGACACATTATTGTGTGTAGATCGCTGACCTAAAATTACAATTAAATACATTTTAATCCCACTTTGTAACACAACAAATTGTGAAAAAAGTCCAGGGCTGTGAATACTTTCTGAAGGCACTGTATATTTTATTTGATACCATCTAGGGTAGATTGTTTTTGTCTGTAGTGAAACTGACAAACACGAAGAGAACTGAAAGCCTGTTGAAGGTAGAGAAATGGCACCAGTACAACAAAACGCCAAATACTTATTTCAAACAAGAGACAGTGTGGTGACTGACTCTCTGTCTCTCCGATGGAGGTTTACACATTCACACTCCACGATGGATACGTTTAAATCTGGCTTTCATTGCTCCTATATTTTTTTGCCGCAGGCTAAGTGACAGTAATGAGATCAAATGTATAATTCAGGCCCGAAGTTTTGATATAATAAAAAGGCACGCTCACCAAGGGAATCCCAAATGACTCTGTTAACATTTTTATTAACCCATAATGGAGTTATCCCCCAGCCTCCCCTGTCTTCCTGCCTCACCTTCTCTTAAGGCATCAGCATGCTTCAGTTCGGCCGGCAGCTAGCCAAGTCGAACCGAATGTGCTCGCATACGCCCTTATATTACATTAGCTTGAAATATGAGAAAAAACGTCAATAATACTGTTTGTCAATTTAGAGATATTGATCTGAATTAATCTAAGAACTCAAGAAACATGTTATTGATTTTGCCGTTTTTGCCGTGGAGATCTTAGTCAAGCAATTTTACATCTAAGATGTTTGGTCCAGTATTTCTAAATGAAAAAATGTGCATGAAAACGAGTCGTCTCTCAGTGAATGACAACAAAGACTTTACTGAAGAATCCCTACTGTTGACCAATCACAGACGAAGGGGCGTAGACTTCGGCTCCAGACTTCAGCTTGCCTCAAGAAAAAAGGTTGTGTGCCTGAACAACCGAAAAAAAGACTTACCAAAGTCCAAAACCAACAATAAAAAAAACATCACAAAATGCCCTCATGATATATGCATAAACTCTTCCAAGCTGTTTCGTCTGGGAAGCATGTGGACGCCTTTACACTCTCTTACAAGGAGGGTAATATTCCAGTCATTATCTGCCATGGCAGGGTACAGCTATAAATCAGATCCCTTTCCTCTCCTTCATAACCATGGCTTGTCCAGCTGTTTGATTCCCCTCAGATAAATGTGTTGGACCAGCCACTTCTTCATACCGCATCACTGGACCCTACCAGCCACATGGACAAGCATGCCTTCCGTCTTCACCCTACGTTGGTATTGACAAGTGAATGAGGCGGGCAAATAAAAGCCTGGGTCATCTAATCTGATTCCATCCTAGCCTCCTGTCACTCCCTCACAACTAGGTTAAGATCATGCTTCCCTGGTCGTGTCTGGCATCCTGAGTGAACAAAGCAGCCTCTTCCTGCCTGGAAAACCACAGCCTCATAGCAACGCACAGCCTGCCCTCCGCAACAATAACCACGGCCATGCACAGGTTGTTATTAAAATGAATGCAATTTATGATTCATATTAGCTGTGGCAGGCAGGCCTTTGAAATGGACCGTGTATGTGGTTGGCTGTGTGTAAGGGGGTGTAATGAGGGAAAAGGTTCTGTAATCCTGTGTCTGACAAAGTGCTTTGCTTTGACAGCACTGGGATGCATAGTTGTTGTTGATTGGATAGCAGCAGAGCTTTGCGTGTATTATTTTAGATTTTCATTTTATCTGAATTGTTATTGTTTTGAACTGTTAAATAGGTTTTGATCTGAGCCTTATTGGACTTTGAAATTATTTGATGGCTCACTGATTTGCTTCTGTTCCTTTTCTAGGGGGGTTCTTTTATTTTGTCATAATCCTTTATGTGTCTCGAGTCTAGGGAGAGAGATTTTCTGCCTTCGAACTTTGAAACTCATTGCTACCTCAGAACTTTTCTTCAGTGTCTTTCAATTTGCCGTCAACATTTTTCTGAGCTTGGCTTGGCAAAAATAAATTGTACCCTGTGATGCCATGGCTTGGCTAAATGAAACCATCTGTACGTAGTCAGAGCAGCTCAATGTAGCAATGTTTGCAGAAAGGGAAGTGAGGTGCTTGGGACTGGGAGTACAGGGTGTCTGCTCCCCCCCGTCCCCCGCCCCCCACCTTCCACCCCAGTGAGGCTGGTGGTGGAAACTACTCCTCCTGAGAACATGTGGGAATGATTTAGACGTTCAGCCGCTCTCTCCCTGGGCGTCTCCACCCTGTTCCCCCCCTCTCTTCTCCATTTTGGCAGGGGGGAGGCCATCACCGACCGGGAATACGTTGAAACAGAGCTCTGCCTCTGACACCTCGTGCTAGAGGGGCCGTTTGGCAGAGACAGAAAGAAGACCTGGAGTCCAGCTGCGTCTGTCTTTGAGTTAGAAAAGGAGACGTGTGTAGTTAGAGGAGTGTAGCCTACATCTCTAGACTACTCCAGAGAGCCATAGACACACACACACACACAGGGAGAAAGAGATGGATAGGACGATCGAGTGTGGTGTTATGAGCGTGTTGCCTTTTCATATCTTTGTCCATTTTCATGGAAGTCCATCGTTAGAAGACCAGAGATGGTCACATCAAAAAGAGTTGCGGTGCTCACTCATCTGTAACGAGCAGAGTGACATAAATGTGAGTGGTCGTGAGGCTTTGAAGCCAGAGATCCAAGGGCCAGCCTCTCCACTCCAGGCTTTCTGTTTAGCTTTGGACTTGGCCTTTGTAGTAGTACTGAGGAGCTCTTATACTTTCCCATAGCTTTAGCCAGACAGACCTTAGATGGTTTACGAATGGAAAGATCAAATATCGAGTGTACATTCTGTATTAAAATGCACAAGAAATGACTTGCCTAATATTACCTACACTGAGATTGAGATGCTGTCTGTCCACTCCATACACACTCACAGAATAGATGTATTACCGCCGTTGATGTTTTGATTGTTCAAAGGACCTGTTATTATTTTGAAGCTTTTTTTTTAGCCGAGTGAAAGATGCCCTTGCACTGTGCAAACCTGCTTGGAGGATTTTGTTTTAAAGTGCTCCTGTGGAAGGAATTCTCATTCTCTCCCTGTTTTGTCTCTCTGCCTAGTTGCCGAACAGGGGTCGAACACTATTATTGCCAGGAGATTATGATGTACCTGTGGGTCATGCTAATGGGATAGAGAATCCATGTGATCAAATGTTTATGATATTGTATCTTTGTTTAATATATTCTTTAAAGACTTCTCATTGGCACGCTGGTTCTCTGTGCCCTTAATGTGGCTTCCGTAGTCTCCTCGTGAGATAAGTAAGACGTGTAGCTCTCTCTGTGTGACTCGTCAGTATTCATCATTCTCTGTGTGACTCGTCAGTATTCACCACTCTCTGTGTGACTCGTCAGTATTTACCACTCTCCGTGTGACTCGTCAGTATTTACCACTCTCTGTGTGACTCGTCAGTATTTACCACTCTCCGTGTGACTCGTCAGTATTTACCACTTTCTGTGTGACTCGTCAGTATTCACCACTCTCTGTGTGACTCGTCAGTATTCACCACTCTCTGTGTGACTCGTCAGTATTTACCACTCTCTGTGTGACTCGTCAGTATTTACCACTCTCCGTGTGACTCGTCAGTATTTACCACTCTCCGTGTGACTCGTCAGTATTTACCACTCTCCGTGTGACTCGTCAGTATTTACCACTCTCCGTGTGACTCGTCAGTATTTACCACTCTCCGTGTGACTCGTCAGTATTTACCACTCTCTGTGTGACTCGTCAGTATTTACCACTCTCCGTGTGACTCATCAGTATTTACCACTCTCTGTGTGACTCGTCAGTATTTACCACTCTCTGTGTGACTCGTCAGTATTTACCACTCTCTGTGTGACTCGTCAGTATTTACCACTCTCTGTGTGACTCGTCAGTATTTACCACTCTCCGTGTGACTCGTCAGTATTCACCACTCTCTGTGCCCGGCTTTAGAACTGAAGCACACCCAGCTGACAGCAGAAGACACTGGAAAAGATTACACTACGACTGTGTCCCAAATTACATCCCATTCCCTATAGTGGGCCCTACGTGCCCTGGTCAAAAGTATTGCAGTACATAGGGAATAGTGCTTCATTTGGCCTGCTATAGTCTGCAGTGAATGCGTGCTGAAACAGCAGTCTGCATTCGTCTATTTGTTTCCTACCTGACTTAGTTTGAATAGAATGGGTGCAATGAGAGAGCCCCATGCAAATGCATGATTTGACTGTGAAGACCTGAGTTGAAGGAGCACCCATTATTCTTACCTGAAAATGCCATGTGGTTTTTCACTGAGTTTATTTATTATCTAACCCTATGATAACAGGAATATATTATTTTCAGTGAATTCAGTAACAGTTTACTATAATCTGGACTCAATTTACAGTAGTTGATTCTTATGCAAAGTCTTTGGTGACCAGACAATGCCTATTATACTGCAGTACACTGTAATTGGTGACCAAATTGATTCTCCTCAGTTTAAAGTGAAAACGGCTAGTGGGCTGCATGTTGAGTGGTGCCGCCCGCCAAGCGGGACTATAATCTCTATCTAATTTGACAGCAGTTCTAATGGTTTTCAGAGCCTGAATGATACTGTATTAACCCCCAATTACAGCACACAAAATGTTATTTTTATTTCAACTCCAGTGTCCGTCATGATTAATAGAAATACTAAAGTTGTGTTTTTAATAGAGGAAGTTTTGTGAGAGGTTGGTGGCCAGACTATTTGACAGAAACTTTAGTCTAAAACTTTTTTTAAATTAAACTCCCCTCATGGTAAGATGTCCATACAATGCTTAGCCATGGATTTCCTTCTAGGGGAAATGTTTTCCTTAGCTGGGTGAAGCTGTGCAGAATTCTCTAGAATCTGAATTGTATCCCAGCACAACCCGTGGCCGGGGAGCCGTTATTCCAAAACGGTGCCACTTCTCAACAGCAAGAACAGGAAATGATGTTCTGAGCTAGTATTTTTTTTTTTTTTTACTGTATTTGTGTCAGTTCCTGTATGAAATGATAATACTCATACTCCATCGCATCTCATCTACCATTGACTCACTGACAACATGCCTACTTGGTTAGTAACAACTATTTACTTATTAATGTGTTAGTGCTCGGTTTATTCCAGCCATTAATTATTATCTAGTTTGATGCAGGGGCTTTCTGATAGTGTGTGTTTGGAAGTCTGCAGATATCTGCCCTGCTTTGTGTTTTCAGGATGGGCGGAATGGTCTAGAGAGGAATCTATCAATTCCGTTTTATCTCATCTAGACCAAGGATGTTTTCTGTTTGTCCTGCTACTTCTCTCTCTGTGTGACCTCACTAAAATAACACATCTGGCCAGGGCATGGGGATGGGCTGTGCTGTGCTGGAACTTGTCTGTCAGTTTTGCAAGTGGCAGAGACTGCCTCCACTTCCTATTTTGTCAGCCCTGTGGTGCAGGGGCTGTGAATGGTGTCTGTCAGTCTGTATCCTGACACACCAGCTGTACTACAAAGTCCAGACTGTAGGCTACCATACTGAGGGATGGGAGCTAAGTTAGCCACTGAATTAATAGAATGCTTGTATCGCTGTCTTGATCATCATGGTTGGTTTCGATGCTAATTCTGTGACTGTGATCGTTGTAGGAGAACAGAAAAGGAGCCACGGGGCCACAGCCAGCAAGTGTTATTTGTCCCTGTCCATCTGTGGCTTGTTCACCATGTGCATTCTCAGCAGTAGGGTAATTTTCAAAAGTCCTGATTTAAATGCTGTGTCCATTAGTGAGTCTGCCAAAGCCAGCTGGTCTCATAGAACGGTTTTAAACAGAATGATTTTTAGTGTAGAATGGTTTTAGAATAGAATTACCATCCAAACGAACCATCATCCACACCCCCACTAGCCCCCTAACACAGCACTGGGTTTTAGGGTAAATAGCCCACAACGAGAGGGGAGGGTGTGGCAGGCCAGTGTATCCAGTATGAATCACAACTTTATTCACTGGGGCTGAGGGTGCTATGGATCTGACTCCTCTTCTCTCAATGCCCCTTGCAACCATACATCTCAGAGAGGTGTGCAGGATTTAAAAGGAAGGAGTGTAGATGAAGATCAAGATACCTTGGGAATGCCTGCGTTCATGTGTTTCATTGAGTGCAGCTGCTGTGCTGTGTTAATCCACTGCCATGGCTGTGAGTTTGTACCAAAAGCAGCGCTTACCCATGGACTGTAGATGTCCAATATTTGTTCAGTGTCTGTCTCATAGCCTTTCATCCTCTATATTTCTATTTCAGGCTCGCTCTCCTGCTCTCTTTCACACACGCCTATTAAAAATCTGCTTTACCCTGTCCCTTTACATTATACATAGTACACTTAAAGCATTTACACAGTATGTACAGCATAATTACAGTGTAGTTGCAGTGTAGTACTTCTGATACCTGTGGTTTGTGTAATTGCACAACTAATACATACATGTCATCCCACTTAGTAGAAAGAGAGACCACACCACATGCGTGTGTCAAATAGGTTATTGTCGTAAACATTCTGCAAGTATGCAAGACTAGCCCTGTCTTCATCTCATACCGTGTCGGTGCTTTGTGTGTTGTTCAAATGTCAGTTAGTGTCAGCTCGCATTCCTCACAGTGAGCAGAGCCTCTCCTGGAATTGACTTGTAATCTCCAGGAGATATCCAGCTAGCATGGTCTGAATGAATCAGAGGGACGCTACAGTCATGTTGAGTTTATCTTAGCTGGGACGAGAGGCTGCGGGTAGTGTAGGCCGCATCCCGAATGGCACCCTATTCCCTATATAGTGCGCTACTTTTTTACCAGAGCTCTATGGAACCTGGTCAAAAGTAGTGTGTACAAAATAGGGAATAGGTTTCTATTTTGGACACAACCCTACTATCATTGTGCTGCCTGCTTGAGCACTTCAGATAGGATGAGTAGTAAGTACGACTCTCTCTCCTCTCAAATGGATTCTTCATCTAAATAGAAGCGTTGTACATTGTGTTTGAGAGGGAAGAACCATTTGTTCCCTCTGGCTTTCCCTGACGCTTCGCTGTAAAAGAAAGAGGTCAGGTCTTAGCGGTGCCTTTTTTCAGGACGGGAATCATTGTGTGGTTTCTTCTTTAGTGCCTTTGTAACTTCATGTTAAAACACCTCCTGCATTTGAAGTACTGTACTCCGTTTCATGACAGGGCAATTCTTCTCAGAGACTGGATTCATCTGGTAAGTGTTCAGCAGTTCAAAGCCTCTCAGATAGTTACCTCTGGGTTTATCCTCCCCTTGACAATCTCTCTCTTCCTCCTCGGTAATGAAATCATCTAGGCTTGTGCTGCTTATCTCCGACTAGGCTTTTCTGCTGTCCCCCATCCCTCAGCATATTTCAGCGCTGTTCGCTAATACCCACGTTATCACAGATTTGAGAATGCGCAGCTGAGAATGTGTGCAGAAGGTGTTAAAATGAGGCCTAGGTTACGCCTTCTTTAGCGTTTCATCGTACTTTTGTATTCAGGGCAGAGTTGCCTAGCTAGCTGTCGTGTTTGATGGTTTGGTGTTTTTACGGATGGCTTGGCAGTTTTTAAGGTTTCTGTGTGTCTCAGGTCAGGAGTTACTGCTACTGCATTGCGGCTGCCTCTGATGAAAATAAAACACTTCCTGAACCAGCCCTAACTCCTCCACGTGGGGACCTGATGGAAAGACACTTCTGCGTCTGAAATAACACCTTATTCCCTATTTCCTATTATGCTTTTTTTGACCAGGTCCCATAGATCTCTGGTCAAAAGTAGTGCACTATATAGGAAATAAGGTGCCATTCTGGACGTAGCCACTGGCTTTGCTGATTTATGTACTAGTTTCATGCTAGCTGCTAGACGAAGCAGCTGAGCAATTAGCTTAAGCTTAACTTGGGCTTAAGTGATTGACAGAGGTAATGATGTGGTGTGTTGGAGAGACTTCAGTCAGCACAGTAGTCCTCCAGAGACGTTAACCAATAAGGAACTAAATGATTCCTAGAACCCACCAGGTACTGTTATAAATCCTTAAATGTACGGTGCATTCGGAAAGTATTCAGACCCCTTGACTTTTTCCACATTTTGTTACGTTACAGCGTTATTCTAAAATTGATGAAATACATTTTTCCCACATCAATCTACACATCAATATCCCATAATGAGAAAGCAAAAATATGTTTTTAGAAATTTTTGCAAATGTATAACAAATTAAAAAAACAGATACCTTATTTACATAAGGGGTTGTGTTGATGTGTCTAGTGGGCAGGTGGTACTCCATCTAAGCAGCTCTCCCTTTCACGGTATGGGGGACCGGGAGATGTGGGTACAGGAGACCGCTGGCATGACAGGACCCCCAGCTGAGTTGTCTGCTGGCAGCTGGGGACAGTAGACGAGGCAAGGCCCCCTAACCTGGCTCTGTGGATTAGCACTCTCTCTCAACCTGCTAGTTTTATCTAAGTGGTCCTCCAAGAAGAAAGGACAATAGCTTGTCAGTCCTTGGAACAGGAGTGACTTTTGCTTCCCAGGTATAAAGAAGGGGTAACATTTCGTTCAAAGAGTACCTACATAAGGACTTTATAACGCATTCATAAATCATACATAACACATTCATAAGCAGGACATGAGCATTTCATGAAAGGTTGAGTTACACTGGAATAGAGGCACTGTGATCCCTCAGAGTGGTGGAGTGATTCAGCTAACTGGAGTTTGCTTACTTGTCCAGGTAACTGACCTGCTCCACTGGGCCCTGTGTCCCCTCCGTCCTGACCTCGCATCCACCTCCTGGCTTGGCACGGCATTACAACACCTTGGCACAGTTCTCAAGGTGGTGTGCTGTGCGGTTGTGAGAGGTGGCAAAAAGACTCACACAATGACATAGATAAATAACAGTTCCATACCCATAGCTGTAACCACGTCTTTTTTGTTTTATAATATTTAACATGTAGGCTAATGAATCACACATGAGTGGCATTTTAAGTGACACAGGTATGATAAGTGTCTTCATTTGATTTGTATTTTTTAAATCTCTAATGAGATGTGAATGCTTTAATGAAACGATTAAACAGATGCAGGAGTAATATCAGCCGTGGCTGTGTGAGAAAGTACAATGCTCTGTGACCTTTTTCAGCACGATTAAACTGTGTTGTCATTAGTGCTATAATGGCTGTTGCTTTGCTCGCAGGGTGGGAACACAGTGTGAGTTAGCCTACGGGTTAGACAGAGCAGTCACACACCAGCAGTGTTATGAATCCACTCTGCCTCCCAGGCAGCTCGGTGTTAAAATGGAGGGCCTTTCTTCCCTGCTTTATGGTGTTTGCAGCCTTGAGGGGATAGCTAGCCTGCATGAGAGGAATGTCATGACGGGAATCTGCCTTTTGCTGCTGAAATTCTTCATGCCCCTGTCTGTCTGTCTGGGGAGGATGCCTTGTGGTGCGCCTAATGAAGCTCAGTCAGAATGAATGCAGATATTGATCGGCCGCCTCATAGATTATACACGAGGCGTGAGCTAATTGCGTTTTGATAGACAGTTGGGGACTTAACTGTGAAAACTGCATCGTCATCCGCTCTTGAATACTCACTGGATCAGCCTCTAACATCTCTTATAATAATACCATCTGTTCTGTTCACATACAAGTAAGGCAGGAGGCTGAGAAATTGAATTGACTCAGTTGGGGAACTTCCTGTTATAGTGTCTGGTGTTCTGAATAAATTAACAACCTGTTGACTATTTCTTGTCCATTTTGTATGGACAAGATATTTCAGACTCGGTGTAATGCTCCCATCCAGATCTCCAGCTGCCTTTGAGTTGTCTGTTGGTGGTTTCGAAGGAGGGAGGGACGGAGTGAGGGAGGGAAGAACGAAAGAGGAATGTCGAGCGGGCCCAGAGATGGGCAGGCCGCACTTGTCCGTGACATTCCCCTTGGCCCAGAGGAGCCACTTCACCCCTCCAAGCTAGAGCCTTAGCCATTTGTCTTCATGCTGATCAGGGACCCCACGTGAACTCATCTTATCGAGTTAAATGTGAGAGAGCGGTCTCTGGCTGCTCTCCTAATCCAACAACAGCTAACCTCCCTGCCTCAACACACACGTCCTCCCTTATGCCAGAATGTTTAGTTAGACTAGAGAGACTAGAGAGTAAAGCAGCAGTTAACAAGCCAGGTCTAAGGATGTTGTTAGAGAACACAACACAGCAGATCTGTAAACGGCCCCCAGACCAACACAGGTGTGTTAATGTGGAACATAGGAGCTGCTCTGTTATGTCTTTATCTGCCCTATATCCAGACCCCTGATCCAGCAGATACGCATGTTTAGTACCTTCTCAATAGTCCCCAGTCTTCTGTGGAAACCAAGCCTGGGTTCAAATACTCGTTCAAATCTTTCAAAGGATTTACGTGTTTGCTTTAGTCTGCTTGGGGTGCCATATGGGTGACATTTTGCAACTATTCTATTGGTTCTATTTCGCCAGACAAGCTCAATCAAGCCAAGCTATAGTTTTGAACCCAGGTCTTACGGAAACCCAGTCTGTGACGGCCATTAGGGCTCGTGACAAGGGCTGCCATTCAAACACTTCCCCGGTTCATTCATAAGCTGCCCTCCAGATTGCCGGGCTAAGTGGTGACTGCGGGAAGCCTATTTTTACTCCCCTCATAACTTGTGCGTGGCCGCTCTCTCATTGAAACGTTTAATAGAGCTAAAAGGCAGCCTGGCAGATGTCAATCGGCCACTCAGTCAGGTCCGACCAACCTCTTCAAGCCGTGCCAAACTTTCCATCCCTCTCTCTGTTTCTCTCACTCTCTGTCTCTGTTTCCCTCTCTCTCATTCTCTACAGTTCTCTCTCACTCTCACTCACACCTACACTTACACACCAGAGTTATTGTTTCCCACTGACAATGCAGTTTCTACCCTCCCCTGAGTCCCCTCACTGCCCTAGAACATTCTTGTACCGGTCTTAAAACATGTGTAGCATTATGCAAATGCATGGATTTTTCTAATACTGTCTGTCCCTATGCATGGGCTTTGCTACTGTAGCTTAAAGCCACAATCTGCAATATTTGCTAAGGTTTTAAGGTCATTTTCATGAATGGTGTGGCAGGGTCAGACTGTTGAAATGTCAGATTGTGGCTTTAACACACTGCAAGGTTACGAGAGGCAGGCTGGCTGGCTAGCAGTACCAGTAGCAGTAGTTGCTCACTAAGCTGGCTGGTAGCCAGAATTTATTTCCACACCACATCCAGAGGATATTTTTATAATCTCTCTGTTTACTAGTGACGTATGGTGAGGTTGGTGGCTGGGTAGGCACTGGCTATTATGAAAGACAGATTTACTTACAAATATTCCTTGATAAAGCCCAAGTTCACCATACAACAGATGGCTCCAACAACTATTAACTGAAAATGAACACGTTTTTTTTTTTAACCAAATGTAAATACCATTATAGCAAAGATACAGAAGCAATAGCCTCCAATGGCGGCATATTTCATATCATCTGACAAAATGATACACTGCTCAACTCAGCTTAGACATAGACCGATGTAGCATCCACAGTTGCAACCAATAGTTGGCACTAAAAGACCAATATTGGACACATTTCATCCGAATAGTTTGCAACCCTGATATATATATTTTGGGGCGGGGGGGCTTTTCATAACAGCTTTTTTATTAGATTATCACAGGGTCAACATTGCCTATCTTGTCTATCCGGACTGCAAGCCACTGCTGTGTACAAACTCAAGAGCTCGCCTCACTGAGCCTGGCCAGATCTGTGTAAACAGTTCTGATTCTCTCTCTCTCTCTCGCTCTCTGTGTGTGTTCAGATGACAAGTGAATGTTCACTTGGCCTATAAGAGGTCTGCAAACACGTGTAACTCTCAGCTGTTGTCTCAATGTTTTGTTACACTTCACTTCACCCCTTTGTCATGACTTATAACAGAGTCGTGAAAATTACAACGGGAGCCATACACATTCATGACTTAAAACAGAGTCGTAAAAATTACAACGGGAGCCATACACGTTCATGACTTATAACAGAGTCGTGAAAATTACAACGGGAGCCATACACATTCATGACTTATAACAGAGTCGTGAAAATTACAACGGGAGCCATACACATTCATGACTTATAACAGAGTCGTGAAAATTACAACGGGAGCCATACACATTCATGACTTATAACAGAGTCGTGAAAATTACAACGGGAGCCATACACATTCATGACAGCTGACAGCCACCTTATTGCATGAACACTATCATGACATAAACCATTGTTTAGGTCCGCTAACTGGCTAGCTACATTGTTAACCAACTAGCTTACCCAACCAGTTTAAGTAGTGAAGATAGTGTGTAAAGCCAGTTAACCCCAATGACCTTAACTGTCATGAATGTAAACAACTTGTGTCAATGTCATTACGTTGTTATATAGACTTTATGGCAGATTGGGTTCAAGAAAAGTATCAATTGAGTATGAATGACAGTGGGTAGCCGACCCCTACAGTACCGTATCTACCACCAGGTGAGGTCAGGAACTGTTGCCATGCTCTCATTAACTACTCCCACTGTGTTGTCAGTGCATATGGTGTGAACACCTGGTGTTCCAAAACAGACAGACTCCTAGGTTGTATCCCAAATTGCTCCCTATGGGTCCTGGTCAAAAGTAGTGCACTACATAAGGAACAGGGTGCCATTTGGGGCTCCCCGCTAGCCTCAACCTGCTCCTACGGCCCTGCTCCCAGCTCCACTGGCTATGAATGAGACAGATGGAGCAGGGCTTAGAGTGGGAAAGGGACTCGTCGGATGACACCTGTGCATGGCGGGTGTGCTGCTGCTATCTCTCACTGCAGACGGAGCACAACACAACACTCGTCTCTCTGACTCAGCTCTTGGTTTGACAGGCGTGCTGGGAAGGGGCTAGTGGTGCTCTGTCTGTCCCAGCCAGATGGATCACTTTGATATTAGGGGACTGAAGCAAAATTAATCCCTGAGTTTAGATGAAGTCATGTGCATCAGTGAATGAATATTTTGTTAGGAGTTAATAAGTAACACGAGTACTTTGTAAATGCTACAAATGACAGTATGCTCAGGTCTACTACAGAATGCTTACACATTTGAAAATGCAAACGTGTAAGTGCATGCTTGAAATGCATGCTTGACACGGCATGCTTACAGGCTTGACTCAAATCTTACTGACATAGCTAAGCTGTGTCATATTGCAGCTACTTTACAATATGTTAGTGGCCATTGAAACTGATGTACTGCATGTGAATCTCTTAGGATTTAGGATTTTATTTGCTTCCCCCATTAGCTTTTGCAAAAGTGGCAGCTACTCTTCCTGCGGTCTAGTTACCTTCAGCTGATGGGTCTCTGGATCTCTTGAGAAGCCGTGAGATCGCAGGGAGTTACAGTACCATGGAGATTTCCAGGCTGTATCACAATCCTGTTTCTTCGTTAGAGCTGTAAGTCTTCTTTTTTCCTCTAATTATTTGAGTATGAGAGGGAGTGGAGAGTCTTAGTGCTGCTCTGCTGTTGTGATTGTGCCAGACCCCATGTAATGAAGCCTGTATACTGCAGCTGCTGGCAGGATGGATGGCAGGGCCTGGGTTGGTCCCTGTGTTACAATACAGAGAAGAGAAGAAGAGCCTCCTGAGCTCTGGCTGCTTTGGTAGGGCTCGTCATATGTTTCTGTGGTACTGCCAGTTTAACACACACGTATGAGCATACACACACACACACACACACACACACACACACACACACACACACACACACACACACACACACACACACAGCACTTTCTATGAATACATGCACAGTCCTGGCTATGAATACACACAGTCCTGGCTATGAATACATGCATAGTCCTGGCTATGAATAGACACAGTCCTGGATCGGCACATACACACAGCTCTGGTTATGCCTCTATTTATTCTGATCTCTCACTGGAATAACAGTGACAGCAGGAGGAACCGGAGACTGGTAAGGGCATACCTATGCTGAGAACTGAGAGGCAGTGGTTTGCTGAAACCTTACATTCTGTCTCACAGCCCACGAAATAAGTCAGTTAGATTTGTCTCTGTTGCTTTCCGTTTCGGTTTCCTTTCCTGCACCCTCCATCAGGCTGAAGTGGTTTCTTCAAAAGCACAATCCGGGTTAAACCTATCACTTATAAAATTTGAACCATCTTTCGGTAAGGGTGGTTTACAGCCATTTAACATGTAATGGCTCCCTTAACGCCCTGAGCCTAGAACGAGGTGTTAAAGCAAGGGAGGTCACTAATCAACCAATCAAGGTCTTTAGTAAGGCTGATCCAAAGCCAGGGATGTCATTGTGTGTGCTGGCATGTAAAATTGGTCTCTGAGTGACTTTCTGTCCCTGCTCTGTTCCCCAGACAGCTGCCTGTCTGTCTGGGACCGAAATAGATGATGTGTTGCAGTGTGTTGCAGAAAACTTCTCTGAAATAAATAAATTTTTTATTTATCACATCATTCGTAAACAACAGGTGTAGACTAACAGTGACATGCTTACGTATGGGCACTTCTCAACAAAGCAGAGAGAAAAACAGAGAAAATAATAGAAAAATAATAACACAAGGAATAAATACACAATGAGTAATGATAACTTGGCTATATACACGGGGTGCCAGTACCGAGTCGATGTGCAGTGGCACGAGGTAGATACAGTGTGTATATATAGGCAGGGATAAAGTGACTAGGCAATGGGATAGATAATAAACAGTAACTGCAGCATATATCACAGATGTCAAAAGAGTTATTGTAAAAATGGTCAATGCAGAGAGTTAAATAGTTAACCAATAGCTACCGGGACTAACTATTTACCAGTCTTATGGCTTGGCGGTAGGGTGTCCTGTTGGTTCCAGACTTGGTGCATCGGTACCGCTTGCTGTGCGGTAGCAGAGAGAGCAGTCTATGACTTGGATGTCTGGAGTCTTTGACAATTTTTAGGGCCTTACTGGGCCGTACTCACTACCCTCTGTAGCGACTTGCGGTGGGATGCCAAGCAGTTGCATACCAAGCGGTGATGCAGCCAGTCAAGATGCTCTTAATGAGGCAGCTGTAGAACTTTTTGAGGATCTGAGGGCCCATGCCAAATCTTTTCAGCTCTCTGAGGGGGAAAATGTGTTGCCGTGCCCTCTTCACGACTGTGTTGGTGTGTGGAGCATGTTAATTCCTTAGTGATGTGGACACCAAGAAGCTCTCAACCTGCTCCACTACAGCCCTGTCGATGTGGATGACGGCGTGCTGGGCCCTCCATTTCTGTAGTCCACAATCAGCTCCTTAGTCTTGCTGACGTTCTTGGACCTGACACTGCCAGGTCTCTGACCTCCTCCCTGTAGGTTGTCTCATCGTCGTCGGGGATCAGGCCTACCACAGTCGTGTCGTCAGCGAACTTAATGATGGGGTTGGAGTCGTGCGCGACCACGCAGTCGTGGGTGAACAAGGAGTACAGGAGGGGACTAAGCACGCAGCCCTGAGGGGCCCCCATATTGAGGGTCAGCGTGGTCGGATGTGCTGTTGCCTACCCCCACCACTTGGTGGCGGCCGGTCAGGAAGTCCAGGATCCAGTTATCGAGGCAGGTGTTTATTCCCAGGGTCCTTAGCTTAGTGATGATCATGGAGGGCACAATGGTGTTGAACGCTGAGCTGTAGTCAATGAACAGCATTCTCACGTAGTTGTTCCTTTTGTCCAGATGGGAAAGGGGAGTGTGGAAAGGGTGGGGGTGTTGTGTGACACAGACTTCACTCAAATACGTGGTGTTGTGTTGCAGAAGACTTGGTGATACCACAACAGAAGACTCTAACATTCACTCCCCACATGGGAGTTGTGTTGTTTTCAAAAAGTAACTGTCTGCCTGTGATTTGATTTTCAGCTTGAAATACTTGAACAACAAAAGAACAAAAACTAAAAGCCCTCCTCTTAAACTCCTAACTTTAAAAGTCAATATCATCCACAGAAGACATGATGGGTCTCATCGGTTTGCGAAGACAAAGTTGTGTACTTTTTAACAAGCTTGTAGAATTGTATGAACATACTGAAGAGTTGCTCTTCCGATCTTGCCTGGGGCTGTATTCTCCTGGAGTGTGTAATGTGTGCATGACAGCACCTAAGATACAGGTTGTATTTCCCATCAGGGACCATTGTAGAACACCACCACATCACGTCTGATAGTGTTGGATTTTAGCCACATGGCTTTTATCCATTATATTGCGAACATTTGTGAAGTAACGCTGGAAAAAAATGCACTACAAGCAATTATCTTACTTGTCACCGGTCTAGAAATAGAGTAATCATTTGAATGGTGGTGCTGGTTGAAGGTCATGTCAGGTCTATTTTACTAGGTAGGCCCTGAGGGACCGAGGTGAGCGTTGAGACAGAGCGAAAGCTTGTGTCAGCAGTGTGAAGACACCGCCATCGGTCCATTCAGCTGCAGTGTGCAAACGCAGAGTCCAAACGCAGAGTCCAAACGCAGAGTCCAAACGCAGCCGTTTCAACACAAAGGTTTAGGGTACCGTTCTTTCTCACTCTGTGAGACGCAAGAACAAACAGCCCAAACAGACAAATGCCCAGCAGGTTTACAAAACAAAACAAACTGAACTCCACAGTCCACACACACAATGATGGGTTAGGCCAGGACCAAGGTAAAGGTTTAATATTGTCGTCATTGTTGTTGGGTGAATGTGTGCCTGAATGTGTGTATAGATGAGTATTACTGTGACCTCTCGGTGCTATAAATGGGAGTGAACAATGAAGTCATTGCAAGGTGACTGTGAACTAAAGGCCTAGTTTTCTCTGGGTAATCCCTGGGTGTTGGGGCTGTGCAGCTACACCTCAATTCAAACTGTAGAGCGAGAGCTCCACATACGCTACATGACCATAAGTATGCGGACACCTACTCGTCAAATGTCTCATTCCACAATCATGGGCATTAATATGGAGTTGGTCCCCCCTTTGCTGCTATAACAGCCTCTATATGTTGGAACATTGATGCGGGGACTTGCTTCCATTCAGCCTTGAGCATTAGTGAGGTTGGGCACTGAAGCTGGGCGATTAGGCCTGGCTCGCAGTCGGCGTTCCAATTCATCCCAAAGGTGTTCAATGGGGTTGAGGTCAGGGCTCTGTGCAGGCCAGTCAAGTGCTTCCACACTGATCTCGACAAACCATTTTCTTTATGGATCTTGCTTTGTGGGGCACAATGTGGGGCATTGTAATGCTGAAACAGGAAAGGGCCTTCCCCAAACTGTTGCCACAAAGTATAAAGCACAGAATTGTCTAGAATGTAATTTTGTGCTGTAGCATTAAGATTTCCCTTCACTGGAACTAAGGGGCCCGAACCATGAAAAACAGCCCCAGACCATTATTCCTCCTCCACCAAACTTTGCAGTTGGCAATATGCATTCGGGCAGGTAGCGTTCTTCTGGCATCCGCCAAACTCAGATTTGTCTGTCAGACATCCAGATGGTGAGGCGTAATTCATCACTCCAGAGAACGCATTTCCACTGCTTCTGAGTCCAATGGCGGTGAGCTTTACACCACTCCAACAGACGCTTGGCATTGCGAATGGTGATCTTAGGCTTGTGTGGCGTTGCTTCCAGAGGCAGTTTATTAAGTGTTGCAAATGAGGATATACAATTTTTATGTTATACGCGCGCGCTTCAGCACTTGGCGGTCCCATTCTGTGAGCTTATGGAACCCATTTAAATGGAACCCATTCCAATTCACAATAATAGCACTTGCACTTGACCGGGGCAGCTCTAGCAGGGCAGACATTTGACGAACTGACTTGTTGGAAAGGTGGCATCTTATGACGGTGCCATGTTGAAAGTCACTGACCTTTTCGGTAAGGCCATTCTACTGCCAATATTTGTCTATGGGGATTGCATGGCTGTGTGCTCGATTTTTCTACACCTGTCAGCAACGGATGTGGCTGAAGTAGTAATTTGAATGGGTGTCCACATACTTTTGTATATATAGTGTATAATTGAGCCCAGCGATTGTGCTGCTCTCTCCCTCCATTTTGTGTTGTCTCTCCACTGATTGTCTGGCCAGGCAGCAGGTTCATAGGGTGACCCCCTTAACTGAGAATGGGATTATTATGGAGGAAGCAGAGTGGAAGCCTATGGGACTGTATATTAAAGGTCTACTAACTAAAACCATATAAAACTCTGCAATGTTGTGTGTGTGCGTGCGTGCGTGCGTGCGTGTGTGTGTGTGTGTGTGTGCGTGTGCGTGTGTGTGTACGTGTGTACGTGCGTGCGTGCGTGCGTGTGTGTGTGTGTGTGTGTGTGCGCTCGCACATGTGCTTGAGTGTTTGTATGTATCTCTTTTTGTAACTGACCACAGGAACAGTCCATTCTTATCCATGTGCTCTTTTGTTCCTCTCTTCTTCTGTCTTTCCTCATGATTAACGGACTCCATTTTGACATATTACAAGCTGAAGTTACTGGTTAATTGAAGCCCTCTGGCTGGCTTGGTGCCAAGGCCAGCATGATGCTCTAGTAGCACAGTTTATTATGCACTCCACTGTCTGAGAATGGCATTTACTACATCTATGCCTGCAGTTTGGCTTTGACAACATAGATCATACATCACTCACTAGTTGGAAGCATTTAAGAAACATAGGAATTTTGTCAGTGATAAGGATCTTGCCTGTTTTTGTCAGTAATGCTGAGTTTCAGAAATGAAAAAAAAAGAACAGTACAGTGATTGATGATTCATACCCAGAATGGTACAACGCGCCGTGTCGAGACCATATTTGAGCCACCCAGGTTTCAATTATGGTCGCCGGTGTTCAATTGTATCAGAGTGCGATTATTATAAATGATCAGACAATAGGAATTAATTGATTAATTGTTTGCTGCGATTGGCTTAATTGATGTTTGAAGTTGAATGACAAGAGAAGTTTGTATGAAATTGAAGATGACATTTAAATGGGTTCCATAAATAGTTGTTGCCAGGCGACAGAGCAGCTTTTGAATTCCAGGAGAAACAGCTGACTAGGTGGCTGGGGACTGCAGCTGGTGTCTCTGCCCAAACTTTAGGCTTTCCTCATTGGCCCTTCTATTTCCATCATTCCTTTTTATTGTTTATTTCACTTATCTACTTCACTTGCTTTGGCAATGTTAACATATGTGTCCCATGCCAATAAAGCCCCTTGAATTCCATTGGAGAGGGAAAGAGATAGAGAGAGAGAAATGGTTCCCTGGTGCCCTGGGAGGACATTACAGGGCCAAAGGGACAGGAGAGAGATATAGAGAGAGAAATGGTTCCCTGGTGCCCTGGGAGGACATTACAGGGCCAAAGGGACAGGAGAGAGATAGAGAGAGAGAAATGGTTCCCTGGTGCCCTGGGAGGACATTACAGGGCCAAAGGGGCAGGAGAGACAGATGGAGGAAGAAACACACCACACTAAAGACAAGCCAAATGGGAGGGCATAGAGGGGCTTGGCTGAGATGTGAGTTGCATGTTGTTTAATGGCCCTGTCAGGGAGTCTAAAATAGAACATGCTCTCTCTCTGAGACCTGCTTTTCTGAGCTGCCCTGGAATCATCTGGCAGATTCTGTTAAAAGCATTTTGCCCCTTTCTCTCCCCAACACTAACAGGAGGGACAGCACTAAATATTTAAAGAGCGACTAAGGTATCGATATGAGTCAGAAACATTTATTCTTGTGTCAAAATGTATTGTAAATAGGATAATTTTGGTCAGAAAGTCAGACTCGTCCAAAACGGAATGCAGGGTACTTTAACAGTTTTCCTTGGGTTTATTTCAATCTTGCCCACAGTTGGCATTGTAATGCCCATGCTCAATTTGGTTTGACATTCGATATCTCTGTGGGGCTAGTTGGGGACCATCAGTAAATTACACAATGTACATGGGACAATATATATTTTTTAAAATAATAATTGACATAAAAACCTCAAATCTAAACTAAAATGTTTATAAATTAATATACAAATATTAAAAGCATTGAAAGAGACAAAAGATGTGCAACATGAAAATATTGTCCCATTTACATTTTAGAATTTATTGACGATCCGTAACTAGCCCCAGAGATAGGCTATCCAATGTCAAACCAAATTTGCCACAGTCGCACACCAGCCATTATCTAACACTATCTAGCCTAGGCAGCTTCTAGACACAAGACTTGGTTAGACTGTTTCAAGTTATCTAGAAGTGTGAGAGACTAACTGTGCACTGTTTTAGCAGAGTGAATGTACAAACACTTGCCATATTGGAACACACACACAAGAGACACCCACATTAAACCACCACCCCAAGACAACTCTCGTTTGGCTTCAGTCATGGCCGCTGCATTTCTTAATGACCAAGCCCAAAACGAGGCCAAATCAGGAAGTACACTTAACTACACAGCTCATTTTATCTTTCTTCTGCACAATTACAAAAATATACAATTTTGGAACATGGCACTGGATAGATTTGAGGGTGGCATTGGACAGGCAATAGAGTAGCTGTCCTCTGTGGCAGTGAGTGATGCTCTCTTTCTGGGCATGTGTGTTGTGTCGGTGACCTCCGAACCAGCATTTTCCTGTGGCTCATACCAGAGTCTGAGGCCAACAATTGTCGGCAGCAACACACACAATGACAAGGTTGCAATAGAAATATTTTGTCATGTGAGTGTTTTGTGGGTTTAAATAAAGAACACATTTTTCAGTCTCGCATCCCCAGTCAGTCGTCTCTGTACATCTACTTTGTACTCTCTTGTCAGAAAGTTATGACTCATGAACATCTAATATACAGTACCATTCAAAAGTTTGGATGCACCTACTCATTCCAAGGTTCTTTCTTTATTTTTACTTTTTTTTACATTGTAGAATAAAAGTGAAGACATCAACTATAATATAACACATATGGAATCATGTAGTAACCAAAAAAGTGTTAAACAAATCTACATATATTTTATATTTGAGATTCTTCAAAGTAGCTCCCCTTTGCCTTGATGACACCTTTGCACACTCTTGGCATTCTCTCAACCAGCTTCATTAGGTAGTCACCTGGAATGCATTTCAATTAACAGGTGTGCCTTGTTAAAAGTTAATTTGTGGAAAACCATCAAGAGCTATGATAAAACTGGCTTTCATAAGGACCGCCACAGGAAAGGAATACCCAGAGTTATCTCTGCTGCAGAGGATAAGTTCATTAGTTACCAGCATCAGAAATTACAGCCCAAATAAATGCTTCAGAGTTCAAGTAACAGACACATCTCAACATCCACTGTTCATAGGAGACTGTGTGAATTAGGCCTTCATGGTCGAATTGCTGCAAAGAAACCACTACTAAAGGACACCAACAAGAAGAGACTTGCTTGGGCCAAGAAACACAAGCAATGAAGGTTAGACCGGTGGAAATATGTCCTTTGGTCTGATGAGTTCAAATTTGAGATTTTTGGTTCCATCCGCCTTGTCTTTGTGATTCGCAGAGTAGGTGAATGGATGATCTTCGCATGTGTGGTTCCCACCATGAAGCATGGAGGAGTTGGTGCAATGGTGTTGGGGTGCGTCGTGAAAATAACAGCTCCCCTGGATAGATTTTTATTACCAAAGAGAAAGGTCTCTATGAACATCCTTCCCTTTCCTGAAATGTAGCTCACAGCACATCTGGTTGCATAGAGAATGAGAGGCTGAAGACAAGAGATGGAGAAATTGTTATCCACTAGCCTCCAGTGTCCTTCAATAAACTTAAATTAAATATTTTTTTACCTCTATAACTGAATTATACTTTTGCAAAAAGTCAGAGATATTTAATTAAAGAACAGTCAGACATTTCACATGAAATTCTCCCTGTATGTCTCCAATGAGGACAAAGGTTCGGTTATATACTCCTACGGTAAAGTGGCTGTCCTAAGCCCTGACAGGCGGAGCATGTTTTCGTCTGCTCTGCCAAAACCCTCAGTGAAAACCCTAGCTGCAGGTTCTGCTCTTACTAAAATGATATCACTGGAGCCATGTAGCTATTCATTACCTGCACAGCTCATGTTGTCATAAGCACTGTGCTAATACTGCTAATACCATAAATGGATTCCCTGCACCTTAACACTGGATTCATTATACTGTGTAAGAAATGCAGATGGCTGTATGTTTGAAGGGCTGCCACTGGTGCTGGTGATGGTGATACAGGCCTGGCCTCCCATGCTGGTGCTAACCCAGCCCAACGGCTGCTCTCTCTCTCTCTTACCTACTGGTGGCCGGAATAGTTTCCACTGTGGGCTGAGGCTGGCAGCAAACAGATGGCCCTGTCCCTCGTTCAATAGAGCTTCATTCACTTATGACTGAAATCCAAACCTGGAGGGAGGGGCGAGGCTCAACCGAAATGGCTACAGTGACTGTGTGATGAAAAGGTGCAGATGTACCAAAAACAGCCTAGATACTCTCTGACTCATGAACTGTTAGCATCCGTTTTTATGTATCACTCAAAGAGAGTTGTATTTTAATATGCAGGTCATATGCTGGCCTCTGGAGGATCTTGGTGGACTGCCTGAAAGAGGGATGCCATGGTGGCTTATTAAAATACCCAGTCTGTCTCAGAGTGGTTTAATGAGAACTCTCGTTAACATGCGTGCGTTCACTGTAAACCCTCCTTCCTAGTTAGTCCGGCTTTCTGACACGGACTGGTGAGCAAGTTACATCCCTCCAGGGGGTTCCCAAAACAACGCCCTGAGGATATGCTGCTTAGTTTCCCAAACCACTCATCCCATATCCAAGCCTCTTGTTTGAAGCTTTAGGCCCTGGTCAAAAATAGTGCACTAAATTGGGAAATAGGATGCCATTTGGGACGCAACCTTGCTTATCTGTATCAGTTTTACGGAGTAACAAATTGCCCTCATGCATATTTTATAGTGATGAGGGATGAATTGTATCGTTTTGGCAATATCGCAACATTATTTTTCGCTAATTGGCTGTAGCTGCACAAAAACTATTTTTTTTCTTACGTCTTAAAACAAGGAGACCATTTGTTTTCAACACTTTTCTTTCCGTGACTGACAAACTTGTTTTCTCGTGGCTTTCTCTTGACCCTCTGCAGAATGGATATGGTGAGCAATATGTTTGGAACATCGAAATCACAGCATTGAATCGCAATACATATAGTATCGGCACCTAAGCACAGTGATAATATCGTATCATGAGGTCCCTGGCAAATCCCAGCCCTAATATTCGATGTTGGGCAACCTGCATGTTGTCCTCCCTCTTGTTTTATGATTAATGTTTAGGAGTGGAGGGCGTATTACAGTGGAACAATTAACACTCTCCATTTCCCCAGCGGTGTAGATGTACAGAATGAGCCTTCTGGTACACTCCTAGGCACTGTCAACAAACAGCAGAACATCACAGGGACGATAAACAAGAAAAACGAATGCACTAATTGCACCTGGGCTGAAAGGGGGACATTTACATGACATGTTAGTCATTTAGCGGATGCTCTTACCCCGAGCGACATTCAATCAGTTTAGTTATCTGCCAATGTGCCTGAAGTTATTTCCAGTCAGGCTGGGCCAGGTTGAGGCACGGCCAGCTTGCGGAAGCAGATTTATTTCCAAGCTGGGCCTTAATCACGAAGTTCTGCCTCTTTCAGACAGAATGACTGGGAAATCTGACTGCCTGCCTAGCACCCACCTCTCCTTCCATGCTCTAGCTGGCAGGCAGCCATCATCTTAAATGAGAATGAAAATTGAATCTCTTAGTCATTCCTCTATCCGATAAACAGCAGCATTACTTTGGCGAAAGCCATATTTTGTGTGATGTCGTCAAGTCATAACTAAGAGTTAAGCTTTCCAGCTCCATCCTCCCCTTCGGCCGGCTGTCCGTGCAGAAATCTGTGTGCCTGAGCTGCAAACAGGGGAAGCAATATTTCAAATTCAGGAATATTGATCCATGTAACATCTTTTAACCAGCACAGAGACTTTTCAGATGGTCTGCCAGCCAGCAGGATGGTGGTAGTAGTCCGATTAAATATGCATGGAGGAGGAAAAAGGAAAAAAACATAATTCCTCCTATCTGCCTCCCTTTGCTGTAACCTGCGTTAGCTGCCAAGTCCAGTGGGGAGTGGAGGTTTTGGCTGGCTGATTTCTTTGGAGGATCAGTAACTTGCCCTCTGTGTCCTGTTGCGTCCAGCTGTGTTCATGGGGAGGACAGACAGACTCGTGTTTCAGCTTCAACAAGTCACTATGAGTAGATTCAGCTTTGTTCATGTTTAGCCTGCATTTTAAGAGAACAAAAGGTACACTGAACAGTTCCAGTTCTCCTTATTTCCATTTTTGTTCCTGCTCATTGTGAATGCTTAGAATACATGCTATTTGTGTTGGATTCTCAGAAGCGGGGTGTGGTGAGTCCGGGCCAATCCCACGGCCAGTTCAGTTCCTCCCATCAATGCCCTGTGAGAGGTAAAGATGCCTGGAGGGGCCATTCTCTGTATATACAAATAATACCACTGTTCCGTAACTCGGAGACTCATTGTGTTGGCTCATCTGAGGGTGAACTTCCACTGGGCTTGTGTGGTGAAACACAGACCAGCCTAACTATTCTCTAGATCCCCTATACTCAACTGGCGGGTAATAGGCCGGATCCGACTACAAAGAAATATATGTGCAACATTTTTGGGGGGAAATCTGTCGGGCTTCGACCCCTGGTATCATAGAAACACACATAAGACATTGAAAATGTTGTACAATTGTAGGAAATTAGCTTTAAAACAGCAAAAAAAATCTGCCACATGCAAAATGTGTAGAATTGTGGGAAATTAGCTTTAAAACTGCTACATTTTCTATCCACCAACAAGTGGGGTGTGAACAGTTTGAGGTCGCATAGGTTGCGAGGTGGAGGTTTGTTACTACGCTGATAAATTACCATCTATCCGGACCTTTGCCACGAGGAAATTTGTGTGACCGGACCTTCTCAAATAGTACTTGAGTATCCCTGCTCTAAAGAGTTTTTTATATTTTGACATACATGTTTCACCATTGCTGTACGATACTTTTTGTTATGGGATATGAGATGGTGTTAAATGTAAATGTTGCATCCCTCTCCTCCCACTGTCAGAGGTTATTTCCTCCATTCATGCAGCCTTGGGAGAGTTCATTCATGCTTTAGCTAACTGACAATACTGAATGAGGAGGGTGGTCAATAACATGTTGATAGAAATATGCTTGTTTGATTGCTATCGTGAGTTCTTGAACAGTGTCTTGATCTACAGTATGTGCTATTGAAGCCCAATGTGTGTGTGTCATTGTCACGGCCCTCGTCGAAAGGAGTGGACCAAAGCGCACTGTGGGAAGTGTTCATGATATTTTATTTTCCAAAAATACTCAAACAAAATAACCAAAGTGAAACGAAAGCGCACAGTTCTGTCAGGTACGGACACTAATTTAATTTGATATAACCAGACAGAAAAAACATGTATTTTGTCTGAGCAGATTTATTTATATTCCAAAGCCTGGTCAGCATGGGAAATCTCTGCCACTACAATGTTATGTGTTACAGTAGGTGCCCTCTTCTATTATTTGTCAGACTTTTTCTGTTTTAATCTGCTTTTTTTTTTTACCTTGGTGTGTGTGTGTGTGTGTGTGTGTGTGTGTGTGTGTGTGTGTGTGTGTGTGTGTGTGTGTGTGTGTGTGTGTGTGTGTGTGTGTGTGTGTGTGTGTGTGTGTGTGTGTGTGTGTGTGTGTGTGTGCGTGTGTGTGTGTGTGTGTGTGCATGTGCATCTGTGTGTGTGCATGTGTAGTAGTATCTAACGCTCAATCAGAGCATCTCTGTCTCAGTATTTACCCAGAGTACTTCATGAGCACTCTGCAACAGGAAACCTCTCACCCAGAGCCAGTCTGTAATCCCAACATGTTTCAAGCTGACCACCATTGTCCCTGCTCCCAAGAACTCCAAGGTAACCTGCCAAAATGACTCGCTATGTAGCACTTACACCTGTAATTATGAAGTGCGTTGAAAGGCTGGTCATGACACACATCAACACCATCATCCCAGAAACCCTGGTCCCACTCCAATTCGCCTACCACCCCAACAGGTCCACAGATGACGCAATCTCAATTGCATTTCAAACTGCCCTCTTCCACCTGGACAAGAGGGAAATAACTATGTGAGAATGCTGTTCATGTACAGCTCAGTGTTCAATACCATAGTCCCCTCCAAGCTCATCACCAAGCTAGGGAACCTGGGACTGAACACCTCCCTTTGTAACTGGATACTGGACTTCCTGACAGGACAGCCCCAGGTGGTGAGGGTAAGCAATAACACCTGCACCACGCTGACCCTCGACACGGGGGCCCCTCAAGGGTATGTGCTTAGTCCCCTCCTGTACTCCCTGTTCACCCAAGACTGTGTGGCCACGCACGACTCCAACATCCCCATCCAGTTTGCAGACGACACGACGGTGGAAGGCGTGATTACCGGTGGCGATGAGACAGCCTACAGGGAGGAAGTCAGAGACTTGGCTGTGTGGTGCCATGACAACAACCTCTCCCTCAATGTCAGTAAGACCAAGGAGCTGATTGTGGACTTTAGGAGAAAGAGGGGAGAGAATGCCCCCATCCACATTGACAGGGCTGTTTTACAGCTTCACCATTGAGAGCATCTTGATTGGCTGCATCACCGCTTGGTATGGCAAATGCACCACCCTCGACCACAAAGCATTATTTTTCTGTTGGATTGGAATCCTGTAAGATCCTATAGAATTTCATTCTATAGTATAAAATCTCATAAGAGTTTCAAAATCTGCTTTCTGTTGGATTCTTGAGTTGGAATCCTGTAGGTTCCTATAGGACAAAATCCCATGGGAGTCCAATAGGACTGGTTCCAAAATCTGATAGGATTTTTCTATTGGGTTCTTGTATTGGAATCCAAAGGATCATATAAGATACAATTCTATAGGATAGAATCCCATAGGAGTCCAAAGGACTGGTACCAAAATCTAATAGGATTTAATCACTTCCATATTGTGGTGGTGTGTTGAAGAGGTTGAGAACCTCAGGGAATTATCACTGGTGTGAGTAGGCAAAGAGATGTGAGATTGTGCTTCGGAGAGACACGGGAGAGAGACTGTTCCTCAGTTTACTGGTCTTGATTAGTCTTGAATGCAGTTTAACATAAATGTGCAGGTTTCTGTGCCATATTTAGCTGTCCAATAAAGCTACATATTAGATTTCCTGTATGTGGGCAGTATGTTTACTGTATGTTACCACATCACACAACATCATGTTTGGACCACATCAAATTGAGGGTAATTACACACACCCTTTTACCTCAGATTAGTGATATTAGTGTAAACGTTTATTTTAATAACAATGACACAAAATCGATTTCTTAAAATAGATCAATATTATTGGTTTTGTACCGTTGACTTTGTCATACACGCCGGCGGTTTTAGGACTATCATTTTCAAACTCAAATGTCGGGGAAAATTCAGGGCACACACATAACACACGCACGCATACCAACAACACAAGCACACATACTATACAGTATATACATGCATAACAGTACACACGCACACGCACACACTTTAACCCTCAGCATATGCTGCTGCTACTCTGTTCTTTATTCTTCCTCGTATTATTATATATCCTGAAGCCAAGGCACTTTACCCTGGCTTCATGTACATATCTACCTCAAATACCTCATACCCCTGCACATTGATCTGGTAATGGTACTCCCTGTATATAGGTCCATTCTTGTGTATTTTATTCCTCTTGTGTTACGATTTTCCTCCATTGATTTGTGTGTGGTTATGAGACCATCACTCTGTGCATGGAATTGATACTGCCCATCTGATGGCTGATGTGAAATCCACTCACTTCTCCTCATATGAAATGACAGACCCTCCTGTGTCTTCCTCCCTCGGTAGACGAACACTTCACTGATGTCGCCAGACATCTCTGTTCCATCCGCATTGCCCATCTGTCTGTCTGTGTCTCAGTAGAGACACTCATTTACAGGGTTTGTGTCACAGTGATTCAGGACTGAGTATTGGGTGTTTGTTTGCCAGCTGTGCTCTAAGAGGGCACAGTAAGCATTACAGCCTGAATCTCACTCTCATCAACAGTATTTTTGGCTCACTGGGTAAGTCATAAGAACCCGGACCCATAAAATGTCTGTATGGGCTCAAAGGGATCCCCTCAGGGACATCAATGCCAACCTGCTGTTGATTGTAAACTCATTGTTTTCTTCCAAAATGTTATTTATTGAAAGGTGTCTGCTTTCCGCACTATTTCAGTCAAAATGGGAAACCTTCAACTAGCTTAAAGAATCACGGACAAGGTTGTTTATCCACTGGCTACGATTTGTACTAATACTACACGATGCACTACACTTTGAGTATCCTGATGTTAATGTCGGAGCAGACTGAGTTGAAAGAAGGAGGACATGCACAGCATTTAAGAGAGCCAGATTGAGCTCTTTACTATGGGCTCCTCTCACCTTTTGTGAGAGATGTTGAGCTGATGTGACCCATGCCTGAGCTGATGTGACCCATGCCTGAGCTGATGTGACCCATGCCTGAGCTGATGTGACCCATGCCTGAGCTGATGTGACCCATGCATAAGCTGATGTGACCCATGCCTGAGCTGATGTGACCCATGCCTGAGCTGATGTGACCCATGCCTGAGCTGATGTGACCCATGCCTGAGCTGATGTGACCCATGCCTGTCTCATTGTGCTCGTGACAAAAGGCAAGACCACACAGGCAGTATGTAAGAAATTCATATTTTGAAAGGTCGTCATTCTGCTTGTAAAAATGGCTCATTCTCCAGACTAGCCCCGAGGAAGCTGTTAACCTTATTCTCAATGGTAATGACATAACCAATTGAGACTGTTGAAATATCATTTATCGCTGTGTGTCCTCCCTGCAGTCTGACACTGAGGAGAGAAAAGGGATTACGCCAAGCACATTTATTTTCTAGGTCGCACCAGGACCACACTCTCATTCTTGTAAGAAATTGTTTTCAGCAGTTTCGTTTTTTTAAATTGCACCCAGAGCCGTTCTATCCATTCCCCTAACATGATGGAGTGGAGAAACATGGTGGTGTTGAAATGGAGACAAATTGGATTGTGGCCTGGGGAAAAATAGTAATTAGTGAAGCGCTGAAACTCTCCCTGGCTGACACCCAGTAAAGTTTCCCTTTACTATAATATTACCATGACTACCCTAACCCTCCACTTGAAGGGTAGGATAATTAATCCTTCATGTGGTTGTCAAAGCCGAAAGCCCCAACCTACACTCCATATTGTCCTGTCACTCAGTGGCTGTGCTGCCAGGTGCTGGTGCGTTCTGTTGGCGTCGGTAGCTCTCTGTTTTTCATCATGAGCCCTAAAGGCTAAATAAAACAAAGGAACACCCAAAGTAAACGTTGTCTCTATCTTTCTCCCTCCCCTCTCTCCGTCTCTCTCTTAACTTAGCACTCTGAGTGAACCTGCCTGAGACGTTTCCTCATCCTCAAACGAGAATGAGAGGAAATCTCTCCACTAGCAGCCCAATTTTTAATGGGTCCCCAGCAGTGCAGAACATAACTTTTCTTTCTCATAATGTCCATCACAAAGGGCATCCTATTCCCTAAATAGCACACTACTTTTGACCAGAGCTTTGGTCAAAAGTAGTGCACTATAAAGGGAATAGGATGCCATTTGGGACACTTCCCTGGTTTCTTTCTTACAAAGTACAGTAGAAGTACAGACAGTGCTGATAAGGCTGATAAAGCCTCCCTTTGAGTTCAGGTAATCCTGACAAAGCTGTCTCTCTCCTGTTAACTCCACTGCATGGTACTGTATGGTACAGTAGTTGCAATCAGCACACTTGATGAGCTTATGTAGTAATGCAATTAATATGCAAATTGCATGTTTTCCCTCATAACGTAGCAAAAGCGTTTTACATCATAACATTCACATATACATTGAGACATTTCTTCACAATATGTGACACAAATAAGAAATTCCATTTTCACAAAACCTATAATGGAGCTATAGCAAGATGACTGTTCATTTGTCTCAAAAGTCCAATGACCCATGACAATCTTGATTGTCCACACTCACAGTGTAAGGATCAGTGAAAAGCTGAATGGAGGGTGACACAGATGGGAAAAGACCAGCCTTGCCACCATAATGCAGGATGGACATTTTTCATGGTTAAGATGTTAATGGTAGGGGAGTGGGAGAAATGCTGAATACCGACCTACTGTTCTGTACTTCTGCCTTTGATGAATGTCAGTGTCAACACTCAGCCATTCTTGCCTTTGAATATCCACAGTACATACTTGACCTGGTGCTGTGCACTCTAAGCCGATTCAGGCATGTCCACTTAAACCAGAGATCACTCGAAGTGCTAAGACTAATCACCATTGTACTTTAACGTGACTTGTGCTGAAAGGCCTCACATTTGTTTTGTATGGTGGTGGTGAGAGAGTGATTTTCCCTACTGTTGTGTGGTGTTTTCCACTAACCCTAAATCAACCCTGGAATATCAAGGGCATTGTTTCTCTGGCCTGGCTGCAACATGTATAGCATGTAGTGAGTGATACAGGTAGGTTTGGGATTCCAGTAGTGAATTGGAGAGGATTTCATCCTTTAAATAGAAGCGCCTGTTAATGTGGGATCAACAGGAAGCTGTTGGGTTATTTTGGCAGTTACCTCTCTGTCCATTCTACAGGTATCGCTCGAGTCACAACAAAAGGGAATATAACATTGCGGATAATGTTCGGAATGACACAATTTCTTGTGTACAACATCTAAAGACCTGCATCACTACACTGAGAGGTTTGCCGTTTCTAAAAGGACGTATTTGGGTGTTTTTGGAGCGTTTGTTTATGTTTAGTCAGTTGAGGATGGGGTAAGTTTCTCAAAGACAAGTGAAATCACAGAAAAAAGGTGTCTGGACCCTTCTATAACATGCCATTTACATTAGAAATAGTGATTTGCTTGTAAAAGGAACACGTATCATTTAAATAGTCTTTGTCCTTGGCTTAACACACCCCTCTACTAGCCATATTGAGTGTTTCAGACTACACCCTGCTGCTTTGGGGAATTTTTGGAGGCTCTGTAACAATAATCAAATCACCGCTGTCTTTACCAGACCATAATTGGGTCAGTGTGTATATTTATAGCTTGTCTTTTCCAACACACACACACTGCTTTCATGCTAAGTGGTCCTCCAGCTAAATGGCAAACAATTGCTGTTTACTCTCATTAACCTTCAGTTAATGGCCACGTAGTACATCTTAGTGCATCAACCATGGCAAATAAATACATGGACTCTCACACCTCTCATCAAGGCCAAATAGCCACTGTAACCCTCTGCTGTGAAGGGGAAATAAGAAATTATATATGCCAGCGGTTCACAAACTATGGGTTGAGACCTACTTGTGGGTCGCGGCAGGGATCCAGGTGGGTCGCGGGGTGATATTGCCGAAAAAATTAAATAAAGCAATATATACAGTACCAGTCCAAAGTATGGACACATCTACTCGTTCAAGGGTTTTTCTTTATTTGTATTATTTTCTACATTATAGAATAATAGTGAATACATCAAAACTATGAAATAACACATGGAATCATGTAGTAACCAAAAAAGTGTTAAACAAATCAAAATATATTTTATATTTGAGATTCTTCAGGGTAGCCGCCCTTTGCCTTGATGACAGCTTTGGACACTCTCGGCATTCTCTCAAACAGCTTCACCTGGAAATCTTTCCCAAAAGTCTTGAAGGAGTTCCCACATACAGTATGCTGAGCACTTGTTGACTGCTTTTCCTTCACTTTACAGTCCAACTCATCCCAAAGCATCTCAATTGAGGTTGAGGTCAGGTGATTGTGGAGGCCAGATCATCTGATGCAGCACTTCATCACTCTCCGTCTTGGTCAAATAGCCCTTACATAGAATGGAGTTGGGTTGAGTCATTGTCCTGTTGAAAAACAAACCATAGTGCCACTAAGCGCAAACCAGATGGGATGACTTATTGCTGCAGAATGCTGTGGTAGCCTTGCTGGTTAAGTGTGCCTTGAAATCTAAATAAATCACTGACAGTGTCACCAGCACAGCACCCCCACACCATCATATCTCCATATCTCCTCCATATATCCTCCTCCATGCTTCACTGTGGGAACCACACATGATTCTGACCTTTATTTTCCTTTGTTTTGTCTATATTTAGTATGGTCAGGGCGTGAGTTGGGGTGGGCAGTCTATGTTTTGTGTTTCTATGTTTAAGTTTCTGTTTCGGCCTAGTATGGTTCTCAATCAGAGGCAGGTGTCGTTAGTTGTCTCTGATTGAGAATCATACTTAGGTAGCCTGGGTTTCACTGTTGGTTGGTGGGTGTTTGTTTCCGTGTCTGTGTTTGTCACCACACGGGACTGTTTCGGTTTGGTTTTTGTTATTGTTCACATTTATTGTTTTGTATATCTTAGTGTTCAGTTTATGTTTTATAATAAACGATATGGACACTTACCATGCTGCGTTTTGGTCCGATCCCTGCTTCAGACGAAGAGGAGGAAATCTGCCGTTACAAGATCATCCGTTCACCTACTCTGCGTCTCACACAGACACGGCGGAGTCCAAAAATCTCCAATTTGGACTCATCAGACCAAAGGACAGATTTCCACCGGTCTAATGTCCATTGGCTTGTGTTTTTTGGCCCTAGCAAGTCTCTTCTTCTTTTTGGTGTCCTTGAGTAGTGGTTTCTTTGCAGCAATTTCTGAGGCAGGTAACTCTAATGAACTTATTATCTGCAGCAGAGGTAACTCTGGGTCTTCCTTTCATGTGGCGGAACTCATGAGAGCCAATCTCATCATAGTGATTGATGGTTTTTCAAATCAAATTTTATTAGTCACATGCGACAAATACAACAGGTGTAGGTAGACCTTACAGTGAAATGCTTACTTACGAGTCCCTAACCAACAATGCAGTGCCAAAAAAATACAGGTAAGAATAAGAGATTAAAGTAACAAGTAATTAAAGTGCAGAAGTAAAATAACAATAGCGAGACTACAGTTGAAGTCGGAACTTTACATACACCTTAGCCAAATACATTTAAACTCAGTTTTAAACAATTCCTGACATTTAATCCTAGTAAAAATTCCCTGTCTTAGGTCAGTTAGGATCACCACTTTATTTTAAGAATGTGAAATGTCAGAATAATAGTAGAGAGAATTATTTATTTCAGCTTTTATTTATTTCCTCACATTCTCAGTGGGTCAGAAGTTTACATACATTCAATTAGTATTTGGTAGCATTGCGTTTAAACTATTTAACTTGGGTTAAACATTTCGGGTAGCCTTCCACAAGCTTCCCACAATAAGTTGCATACATTTTGGGCCATTCCTCCTGACAGAGCTGGTGTAACTGAGTCAGGTTTGTAGGCCTCCTTGCTCGCACACGCTTTTTCAGTTCTGCCCACACATTTTCTATGGGATTGAGGTCAGGGTTTTATGATGGCCACTCCAATACCTTGACTTTGTTGTCCTTAAGCAATTTTGCCACAACTTTGGAATTATGGTTGGGGTCATTGTCCATTTGGAAGACCCATTTGCAAACAAGCTTTAATTTCCTGGCTGATGTCTTGAGATGTTGCTTCAATATATCCACATAATTTTCCTTCCTCATGACGCCATCTAATTTGTGAAGTGCACAAGTCCCTCCTGCAGCAAAGCAACCCCACAACATGATGCTGCCACCCCACGTGCTTCACGGTTGGGATGGTGTTCTTTGGCTTGCAAGCCTCCCCCTTTTTCCTCCAAACATAACGATGGTCATTATGGCCAAACAGGTCTATTTTTGTTTCATCAGACCAGAGGACATTTCTACAAAAACTACGATCTTTGTCCCCATGTACAGTTGTAAACCGTGTCTGGCTTTTTTATGGTGGTTTTGGAGCAGTGGCTTCTTCCTTGCTGAGCGGCCTTTCAGGTTATGTCGATATAGGACTTGTTTTACTGTGGATATAGATACCTTTGTACCTGTTTCCTCCAGCATCTTCACAAGGTCCTTTGCTGTTGTTCTGGGATGGATTAGCGCTTTTCGCACCAAAGTACGTTCATCTCTAGTAGACAGAACGTGTCTCCTTCCTGAGAGATATGATGGCTGCGTGGTCCCATGGTGTTTATACTTGCATACTATTGTTTGTACAGATGAATGTGGTACCGTCAGGCGTTTGGAAATTGGTCCCAAAGATGAACCAGACTTGTGGGAGTCTACAATTATTTTTCTGAGATCTTGGCTGATTTCTTTAGATTTTCCCATATATCAAGTAAATAGGCATTACGTTTGAAGGTAGGCCTTGAAATACATCCACAGGTACACCTCCAATTGACTCAAATTATGTCAATTAGCCTATCAGAAGCTTCTGAAGCAATGACATAATTTTCTGGAATTTTCCAAGCTGTTTAAAGGCACAGCCAACTTAGTGTATGTAAACTTCTGACCCACTGGAATTTTGATACAGTGAATTATAAGTGAAATACTCTGTCTGTAAACAATTGTTGGATAAATTAATTGTGTCATGCACAAAGTAGATGTCCTAACCGACTTGCCAAAACTATAGTTTGTTAACAAGAAATTTGTGGAGTGGTTGAAAAACGAGTTTTAATGACTCCAACCTAAGTGTATGTAAACTTCCGACTTCAACTGTGTATACAGGAGGGTACCGATACAGAGTCAATGTGCTGGGGTACAGGTTAGTTGAGGTAGTATGTACATGTAGGTAGAGTTATTAAAGTGACTATGCATTGATGACAACAGAGAGTAGCAGTGGTGTAAAGAGGGGGGGTGGGGGGGGCAATGCAAATATTCTGGGTAGCTATTTTACTAAATGTTCAGGAGTCTTATGTATTGGGGGAGAAGCTGTTTAGAAGCCTCTTGGACCGCTTGCCGTGCGGTAGCAGAAAGAACAGTCTATGACCAGGGTGGCGGAAGTCTTTGATAGTTTTTAGGGCCTTCCTCTGACACCGCCTGATATAGAGGTCCTGGAAGGCAGGGAGCATGCCCCCCGTTCGCACTACCCTCTGAAGTGCCTTGCGGTTGGAAGCCGAGCAGTTGCCATACCACGCAGTGATGCAACCAGTCAGGATGCTCTCGATGGTGCAGCTGTAGAATCTTTTGAGGATCTGAGGACCCATGCCAAATCTTCTCAGTCTCTTGAAGGGAAATAGGTTTTGTTGTGCCCTCTTCACGACTGTCTTGGTGTGTTTGGACCATAATAGTTTGGTGCTGTGGACACCAAGCAACTTGAAGCACTCAACCTGCTCCACTGCAGCCCGTTGATGAGAATGGGGGCATGCTCGGCCTTCTTTGTCCTGTAATCCACAACCATCTCCTTTGTCTTGATCACGTTGAGGGAGAGCTGGTTGTCCTTGCACCACAAGGCCAGGTCTCTGACCTCCTCCTAGGCTGTCTCGTCGTTATAGGTGATCAGGCCTACCACTGTTGTGTCATCGGCAAATTTAATGATGGTGTTGCAGTCATGAGTGAACTGGGAGTACAGGAGGGAACTGAGCACGCACCCCTAAGGAGCCCCCATGTTGAGGATCAGCATGGCGGATGTGTTGTTACCTACTCTTACCACTTGGGACGGTCCGTCGAGAAGTCCAGGATCCAGTTGCAGAGGGAGGTGTTTAGTCCCAGGATCCTTAGCTTATTGATGAGCTTTGAGGGCACTATGGTGTTGAACGCTGAGCTGTAGTCAATGAATAGCATTCTCACATAGGTGTTCCTTTTGTCCAGGTGGGAAGGGCAGTGTGGAGTGCAATAGAGATTGCATCATCTGTGGATCTATTGGGGCGGTATGCAACTTGGAGTGGGTCTAGGGTTTCTGGGATGATGGTGTTGATGTGAGTCATGACCATCCTTTCAAAGCTCTTCATGGCTACAGACATGGGTGCTACGGGCCGGTAGTCATTTAGGCAGGTTACCTTAGTGTTCTTGGGCACAGGCCTTATGGTGGTCTGCTTAAAACATGTTGGTATTACAGACTCGGACAGGGAGAGGTTGAAAATGTCAGTTAAGTCACTTGCCCGTTGGTCAGCACATGCTCGCAGTACACGTCCTGGTAATCCGTATGGCCCTGTCTTACTCACATCGGCTGCGGAGAGATTGATCTCACCGTTTTCCAGAACAGCTGGTGCTCTCATGCATGTTTCAGTGTTATTTGCCTCAAAGTGAGCATAGAAGTAGCTTAGCTCGTCTGGTCGGCTCGTGTCACTGAGCAGCTCATGGCTGTGCTTCCCTTTGTAGTCTGTGATGGTTTGCAAGCCCTGCCACATGCGACTATTCGATCTTAGTCCTGTATTGATGCTTTGCCTATTTGATGGTTCATCGGAGTGCATAGCGGGATTTCTTATAAGCTTCGGGATTAGAGTTCCGCTCCTTGAATGCAGCAGCTCTAACCTTCATGCCTTAACTTGTTGCATCGAGCAAACCCGTATCCGGGAGCGTAATCATAGCCTCAAGCTCATTACCATAACGCAACGTTAACTATTCATGAAAATCGCAAATGAAATGAAAGAAATATATTCACTCACAAGCTTAGCCTTTTGTTAACAACACTGTCATCTCAGATTTTCAAAATATGCTTTTCAACCATAGCTACACAAGCATTTGTGTAAGTATTGATAGCCTAGCATAGCATTAAGCCTAGCATTCAGCAGGCAACATTTTCACAAAAACAAGAAAAGCATTCAAATAAAATAATTTACCTTTGAAGAACTTCGGATGTTTTCAATGAGGAGACTCTCAGTTAGATAACAAATGTTCATTTTTTCCAAAAAGACTATTTGTGTAGGAGAAATCGCTCCGTTTTGTTCATCACGTTTGGCTAAGAAAAAAATAAAAAAATGCAGTCTCTACAACGCCGAACCTTTTACCAAATTAACTCCATAATATCAGAAACATGCCAAGCGTTGTTTAGAATCAATCCTCAAGGTGTTTTTCACATATCTATTCGATGATAAATCATTCGTGGCAGTTGTGTTTCTCCTCGGAAGCAAATGGAAAAATACACGCAGCTGGAGATTACGCAATAATTGCTACGGAGGACACCAAGCGACCACCTGGTATATGTAGTGTAAAATGGTCAATCTTCCAATGATATGCCTACAAATACGTCACAATGCTGTCAACACTATGGGGAAACGACAGAAAGTCTAAGCTCATTTGTGACCCATACACAGCCATATAAGGACTCATTGGAACACAGCGCCTTCAAAATCTGGGGCATTTCTTGTTTGAAATTTCATCTTGGTTTCGCCTGTAGCATCAGTTCTGTGGCACTCAGATAATATCTTTGCAGATTTGGAAACGTCAGAGTGTTTTCTTTCCAAAGCTGTCAATTATATGCATAGTCGAGCATCTTTTCGTGACAAAATATCTTGTTTAAAACGGGAAAGTTTTTTTATCCAAAAATTAAAAGAGCGCCCCCTATATCGAAGAAGTTAATCACATTTTGGGATATAAAAAGTTTTCAGTGTAAACTTAAACGACTAAAACCAAATAGAAAGTATGTAGGAAAAATAATGGACGTAAAAATAATCTGTTGCAACACTCTCACTACCGAGTTCCAAACTGCCTCTGGAAGCAACGTCAGCACAAGAACTGTTCTTCGGGAGCTTCATGAAATGGCTTTCCATGGCTGAGCAGCCGCACGCACACGAGCCTAAGATCTCTATGCGCAATGCCAAGCGTCGAGTGGATTGGTGTAAAGCTCGCCGCCATGGAGTGATGAATCACGTTTCATCATCTGGCAGTCCGAGGGACGAATCTGGTTTTGGCGGATGCCAGGAGAACGCTACCTGCCCGAATGCATAGTGTAAACTGTGAAGTTTGGTTGATGTAGGAATAATGGGCTTCACTAATGCTCTTGTGGCTGAATGGAAGCAAGTCCCCACAGCAATGTTCCAGCATCTAGTGGAAAGCCTTCCCAGAAGAGTGAAGAATATTAGAGCAGCAAAGGGAGGACCAACTCCATATTAATGCCCATGATTTTGGAATGAGATATTCGACGAGCAGGTGTCCACATACGCTACCGTTCGAAAGTTTGGGGTCACTTAGAAATGTCCTTGTTTTTGAAAGAAAAGCAAATTTTTGATCCATTAAAATAACATCACATTGATCAGATACAGTGTAGACATTAATGTTGTAAATGAGTATTGTAGCTGGACACGGCAGATTTTTAAAAATGGAATATCTACATAGGCATTACAGAGGCCCATTATCAGCAACCATCACTCCTGTGTTCCAATGGCACGTTGTGTTAGCTAATTCAAGTTTATAATTTAAAAGGCTAATTGATCATTAGAAAACCCTTTTGTAATTATGTTAGCACAGCTGAAAACTGTTGTTCTGATTAAAGTAGCAATAAAACTGACCTTCTTTAGACTAGTTGAGTATCTGGAGCATCAACATTTGTGGGCTCAAAGTGGCCAGAAACAAAGAACTTTCTTCTGAAACTTGTCAGTCTATTCTTGATCTGAGAAATGAAGGCTATTCCATGTGAGAAATTACTTTTCTGCTCTTTTGCACACCAGTATCTCTACCTGCACATTACCATCTGATCATTTATCACTCCAGTGTTAATCTGCTAAATTGTAATTATTTGCCCACCTCCTCATGCCTTTTGCACACAATCTATATAGACCCCTTTCTTTTTTTCTTTTTTATGTTCTACTGTGTTATTGACTTGTTTATTGTTTACTCCATGTGTAACTCTGTGTTGCTGTCTGTTCACACTGCTATGCTTTATCATGGCCAGGTCGCAGTTGTAAATGGGAACTTGTTCTCAACTAGCCTACCTGGTTAAATAAAAGTGAAGAAAAAAAAGAAACAAAAAGAAACTGAAGATCTCCAGAATGCTGGCCTTCTAGGCAGAGTTCCTCTGACCAGTGTCTGTGTTCTTTTGCCCATCTTAATCTTTTCTTTTTAGTCTGAGATATGTCTTTTTCTTTACAACTCTGCCTAGAAGGCCAGCATCCCGGAGTCGCCTCTTCACTGTTGACGTTGAGACTGGTGTTTTGCGAGTACTATTTAATGAAGCTGCCAGGATATTTCTAAGATAGCCCAAACTTTTGAACGGTAGTGTACTTATGCCTTGTGGTGTGTATGCCATACTGCTGGGCAATGGAATGAAACTGTGCATTTGCCATATTCCTGACTTGTTTATTCATTCATTTATGCATTCTCCTCTCATGTGAATATGACAGGGAACTTGGCTCTCTAAGGGGAAGCACACAGCCATCTTGATGAAGATCATCAGTCTTCATTCTGATGCACTGTCACATACTCAAGCGCATTCATTTGAATTACATTCAGACATTCAGCAGTATTCATGCCCAGGCATCACTCAACGGTTTAATAAAGGGATCTGGTTCCTAAAGGCATAGATTTTGTTGTAGTAAAAAGCTTGGTTGAGCGGCGCAGTGTCCCTCTGATTGAATTAGCTGTTAACTGACGTCACTGTTTATCCTGCAGCACAGCTGGGCTTTCCCCTCAGAGCTCCTGGGTTGCATCCTAAATGGCACTCTATTCCCTATACAGTGAACTAGTTTTGACCAGAGTCTTACATAGGGAAAAGGGTGCCATTGTGAATTGGAGAGTGGTGGTGGGCCCCTAAGCATCTCAGCCTTGGCCCTTAGCTACATATTGCTCCACAACTTCCTTAGGAGTCACTATTCTCTGGCCTGTCTGAGGAATAATAAAGTCCCCTCGCAGGCCAGATGGTAAAACCCAAGTGCTTATCAAACCCAAGCATGTCTTTCATCTAGAGGCATCCACAGTAATCATTTTAATCAGGAACCAGGCTTTTAGAGGCAAGCATGGCCAGTCCATTCTCCGACTCCCATACTAAACAGCCAGTAATTCCCAATTCCCTCCCTACCACTTCCCCTTGGCCCTAACCCTTCACTGTTTGCAGTCTGTAAGTTGGAAGCAATATGGTTGAAGATCCACAATTACCCTGCTTTTACCTTTCCAGAATGTTCAGATCTGCAAACCTTAACGGGTTAGAGCCAATGAGTAGAGGTAGGGACTGACTGCTAACGCTGTATCATGTCTTCTCCTCTTGCCACCACCACCGCCATGTATTTATGCTCCTCTGTGTAATCCATTCCTCTTACGTTTCAACAGACAGACACGGCAGGTGTCACACCCTGACCTTAGATCCTTTTAATTCTCTATCTTGGTTAGGTCAGGGTGTGACTAGGGTGGGCAATCTAGGTTTCCTATTTCTTTGTTTGGCCTGGTATGGTTCCCAATCAGAGGCAGCTATTGTTGTCTCTGATTGGGGATCATACTTAGGCAGCCTTTTTCCCACCTTAGTTTGTGGTAGCCTGCAGAACTTTACGTTTGTTTTGTATTTTGTTGTTTTTCGGTGTTCATTTGAATAAAAGTAAGATGTTTGCCTACCACGCTGCACCTTGGTCTCCTCATTCTGACGACGAACGTAACAGCGGGTTTATACAAAAGTCAAAGGTTTGGACACCTTTATTTTTACTATTTTCTACATTGTAGAATAATAGTGAAGACATCAAAACTATGAGAACACATATGGAATAATGTAGTAACCAAAAAAGTGTTTAAACAAATCAAAATATATTTAAAATGTTAGAATCTTGAAAGTAGCCACCCTTTGCCTTGATGACAGCTTTGCACACTTTTGACTGGTACTGTATATGTGGCCTTGCAGATATATGCCCTATTAACAGAGCTATAGTGGAGAGATGAGTGTCAACTCCATCCATCCAGCTCTGTTGACAGAGATGATACACGCAATACATGCGGCAGGGTAGCTTAGTGGTTAGAGCATTGGACTAGTAACCGAAAGGTTGCAAGTTCAAATCCCCGAGCTGACAAGGTACAAAATTTGTCATTCTGCCCCTGAACAGGCAGTTAACCCACTGTTCCTAGGCTGTCATTGAAAATTAGAATTTGTTCTTAACTGACTTGCCTAGTAAAATAAAGGTTGGTACTTAACATATTGTCACATATTGAAGCACTTCACTATCAAACGTGTTTAAGATGACTGTGATGTTAGTGATGTTCTAATGTAATTTACTTGTTATTGTATCTAGTTATATGTGTTTATATTTTACTTTATGGTCTCAGGGCGCCATTGAAAATGAGACCCTGGTTTCAATTGGGCTCCCTTGATATAAAATAAAAGTTCATTTCGCTAGGAATAGGGAAAGACATATGTGTTGTCATTTCATTTCTCAGTGTAACTGACTGTGGTTCTGGACTACAGAGAGAGAATATCCTGTGCCAGCTCTGTTTATTGACACACCCCTTTTGTCTCCCACCAAACAAACCCCTTCTCCTATCCTTTGCATTTCCATTGAGGAAACAGGGAACATTGCAGTCCTGGGAGCTCTCCCATACCAACACTGCCAGGCTTAATTGCTAAATGGAGTCATTGATGTGTCTTGTTGCAGCTCGCTCTGTCAAAGGACTGCTTTGTTCCCCAATGTGACCCTTACTTCAATGGCATGTAACGCGTACTCAGCAAATAAGGCCTGCATATGTGTGGAGAGGAACGAGAGTGGAGGAAAATGATATCAGAGAGCTGCTATCCCCAATCTCTTTTGATACCTCCCATCCTTCTCGCTGTGTGTCTGTGTGCAATCCTCCCCAGGGCTGGATGTGTGTGTGTCTTGAGAGAGAGAGAGAGAGAGAGAGAGACTGTCTGTCTCTCTTGGGGAGGGTTAGGGAATGCACCTGCCTTAGCTCAGGACTCATGATGGATGAAGAGCCAACACGGAATGGCCTGATGTTGGTGGAGGGAGGTTCTAGCAGTAATTTCTTCCTTCCGAGTGACTGTTTCCGCCTTTTTATGAGTGAAGCTCCTGCGACTGTGCGTATCCCGTTCTGCGCGTTCTCCACGAGTAGAGAACAGGCTACTCAGGATAATGGTGCACATTTAATGAAGTTAGATCAAAACTGAATCAATGTCTGCAAGGTCACATCATGACGGTGAACTACATAACATACTTGAATATAACAGCATAGTATAATGTTACTGTAAGACAAAAACACCACCATGGATGGAGGAAGAGGCTCTTTTGTCTCTCGCCAACACCCAGGCTCCTTCCAGCCCAACCCAGGCATGTGGACGGGGGGCTAGGGCTTGGTTTGGTTATGGGGCCAGCGCTACAGGGCTGTAGTGGGCCTGCCAGAGACCGTCAGAACATCATCTAGTGTTTCATTGTGGGAGTGTGGGTCGAGCAATGAGGATATTAGTGGTTTAACACAGTGTTGTATCCTTGAGAGTGAATTAAATCTGTTTTCCACATTTTATATATATTTTTTTAATTGAACCTTTATTTAACACAGGGTGGGTGTTTAGAGCGAGGTCTGGAAATGATGGTGTTATTAGCTTCATATGGTTAAACACATATAAGTGTTTAATTATACCATAGGCTGTATTCCATATTCCAGGGCAAAATCTGCATCTCCCGTTAAACGTCTTTTGAAATATGATAATCCTCGCTGTTACAGTATATCAAACCGTGATCAATCCACTATAAAGGAATAAAGATCTAACGAAGATCTAATAAAGATAAATTGCCTCTTTAAAAAATATATACATCCTGTAGAGTAGGCCTATATTAAACCAGTATTGAGCGCTTGGCTTGGCTTAAGGTGTTGCTCAATGTGGATGTGTAGTCCTCCATCCCTCTCTCTCTCTCACTCTGCAGCTACATTGCATTGAGCTGTCTCCTGTGTCCTAAAGCTTGGCCCTCCATCGCAACGTTCACTCCTTCGCCTAGCCAAAGAATCAGCCATCAGTAACCTCGTATCACCCGCAGACCAGGGTTCTGCTTTCTCTGAGTGGAGCTCTTTTCCGAGTGAGCGATTTAAGTCTGTCTGTCTTGAGAAACGAGAGAGATGAAGGGTGAACGTCAGTGATTTTTAGTAGACTCTTCACTCGTCTGTCTGACAGTGTCAACCCCCACCCTGTGTTTTCTTCTGCTCCTGCTAGCAGGCCATGGCCTCTTTTGTATACATTAAGCTGATGGATGAACAGTTCATTAAATCAAATCAAATGTTATTCGTCACATTCTTTGTAAGAATCAACAGGTGTAGACTTCCATTGAAATGCTTACTAATGGAGCCTTTCCAACAATGCAGAGAGAAAGAAAATAGAGAAATAATAGAAAAGTAAAACACGTATTTATAAGTACTCAATGAGTAACGATAACTTGGCTATGTACACAGGGTACCAGCACTGAGTCGATGTGCAGGGGTACGAGGTCATTTAGGTGGATATGTACATATAACTAGGAATAAAATGGCAGAACATAACAGTAGCAGCAGCGTACACTATCGTTCAAAAGTTTGAGGTCACTTAGAAATGTCCTTGTTTTTGTCCATTTGTTTGTCCATTAAAATAACCCATTGATCAGAAATACAGTGTAGACAAGGTTAATGTTGTAAATGACTATTGTAGCTGGAATCGGCAGATTTTTCGATGGAATATCTACATAGGCGTACAGAGGCCCATTATCAGCAACCATCACTCCTGTGTTACAATGGCACGTTGTGTTAGCTAATCCAAGTTTATCATTTTAAAAGGCTGATTGATGTTCCAACATCTAGTGGAAAGCCTTCCCAGAAGAGTGGAGGCTGTTATAGCATCGAAGGGGGGGCCAAATCCACATTAATGCCCATGATTCTGAATGAGATGTTCGACAGGTGTCCACATACTTTTGGTCATGTAATGTATATATATTCCAGACTCTGACATTGCTCGTTCTGAGATGTCTTTATTTCTTTCCTTTTACTTTTTAGATTATGTGAGTATTGTTTGGAATTGCTAGGTATTGCTGCACTGTTGGAGCTAGAAACACAAGCATTTCGCTGCAGGTGCGATTAAAGTCTGTGTACTCGACCAATTAACTTTGATTTGATTTCATCATGACTGTGGTTTGTTTGTGCATGAAAGACACTGATTAACATCTCCATCGTGATGTTCCTATCATAGAGAGACAGTTAATTCTGATCTCCTCTGTTCTACAGTTGTACTACATAAACACAGTATTTAAGTATGCTACAGACTGCTAGCGGCCAGTATGAGAGATTGGAGAGTGTATACTGCAGGGGCAGTCCTGTCCTGCTCAATCTCAGCTTCCTGCAGGATGTGACTGGAGAATTGGTCTGACCTTGTTCGCTTGCACGGAATGGCTCGCAGATGTCACTGGGAGATAAAATCCATAACAGTCATGATTGTGTCAGAGGAGGCAGGGAGTTGGAGGGATAAGAGTGGGGGGAGGAGGGGGGGGGGGGGCCCTGTGCATTGGGCCAAAGGTCACAGCATCACAGAGTAGCAGTCAATCGTTTCACTTTCACTGAAATATAATTTCTTGTTGCTTCCCTGCTCCTGCTACTAGGTTGGAGAACTCAGCATTGCACAGCACACTGCTGAGTCCTCCAATCCAGTAGTAGGACACTGCTGAGTCCTCCAACCAGCACACTGCTGAGTCTTCCAACCCAGTAGCAGGACACTGCTGAGTCTTCCAACCCAGTAGTAGGAGCAGGGAAGCAGCAGAAAATTATATTTTAATGAAAGTGAAACTATTTTTGAACTTTGTTGAACACCGGACGACTAGATAAGAGAACTTTGACGTGGAAAATACCCAGTACACATGGCAGCCTTTTCATTTGTTCCACTTTTTTTTATTTAAATGATGGCCTCTGAGTAACGTGAAGATTGATTGATGGAATATGAACATTGGTTTAGTCAGATATAGCTCTCAGGGGTCTGACAGTGGCCCATACATGCAGCAGGCCCAACAACTGCCTGCAGTCTGGGTTTAGAATAAGAGTGGTGAGGAATGTGAAGCTAGGTAAGCCAACTTCTGCCATGCAAATATGTACAACAGGCATGGCTCACACCCTATTTGTCAGTCAGGCAATTTGAGAGAGAGAGAGAGGACAAAATTGTGTGGCTGGTGGTCTCTATATTTGCAGAATCCCCCATGGTGCATTCTGCCCATATGGGGTTACAGCACACTTGTGGCAGGGAGGGCAGTGAGACTATTTGACCTTGCTACTGTGGTCTAAATACTTCCACATATTTACCAGCCAGAGCTAAGCCACAGGGACTTCTGCTTAAGCTCTCACTTTATTCCAATTGACCTCTGGGTTTTCTTTGGGTTCGTCCCAACTGGCACCCTATTCCCTAGACAGTGCACTACTTTTGACTGGGGCCCATGCACCCTATTCCCTAAATCGTACACTACTTTTGGGACACAGCCTGTGGTCATGGTCAAAATACAGGACATTCCTCAGATGCCCTCATTGGTCATTCCCTCTAAGGTAGATTAGACCAGATGCAGTCTAACATGGTCATCATGTGTGTTGGCTTCAGGGCAACGGAATCTGGTTTTCATCAAGAGATTGATTGTCATGTTTATAACATACAGCTGGATGTGTATTTAGTTTCATCAAGGAAACAGGCGTCTTACAGAGGAGGATCAGTGGAATGTCTCTCTACATGAAGGGTGTGTGTGTGTACGCGCGTGTCAAAAGCAAATCAAATCAAACGTTATTTGAAATGCTTACTTACAAGACCTTAACCAACAGTGCAGTTCAAGAAGAAGAAAATATTTACCAAGTAGACTAAAATAAAAAGTAATAATAAAAATTAACACAATAACAATAACGAGGCTATATACAGGGAGCACCGGTACCGAGTCAGTGTGCAGGGGTACAGGCTAGTTCAGGTAATCTGTACATGTAGGTGGCTATGCATAGGTAACAAACAAAAAAAGGGATGGGAGGGGATCAATGTAAATTGTCCGGTGGCGAATTTATGAATTGTTCAGCAGTCTTATGGCTTGGGGTTAGAAGCTGTTGAGGAGCCTTTTGGTCCTAGACTTGGCGCTCCGGTACTGCTTGCCGTGCAGAAGCAGAGAACATAGTCTATGTGACCCTAGTCTGACTGGAGTCTTATGGGCATTTCTCTGACACCGCCTGGTATAGAGGTCCTGGATGGCAGGAAGCTTGGCCCCAATGATGTACTGGGCCGTTCGCACTACCCTCTGTAGCGCCTTAGGCTCAGATGCCGAGCAGTTGCCATACTAGGCGGTGATGCAACCGGTCAGAATGCTCACAATGGTGCAGCTGTAGAACCTTTTGAGGATCTGGGGACCGATGCCAAATCCTTTCAGTCTCCTGAGGGGGAAAAGGTTTTGTCGTGCCCTCTTCACAACTGTCTTGGTGTGTTTTGGACCATGATAGTTCGTTGGTGATGTGGACACCAAGGAACTTGAAACTCTCAACCTGCTCCATTACAGCCCCGTCGATGTTAATGGGGGCCTGTTCGGTCCGACTTTTCCTGTAGTCCACGATCAGCTCCTTCGTTTTTCTCACACTGCCAGTTCTCTGACCTCCCCTCCTCTTATTGTTGTCGGTGATCAGGCCTACCACTATTGTGTCGTCAGCAAATGTAATGATGGTGTTGGAGTTGTGTTTGGCCACGCTGTCGTGGGTGAACAGGGAATACAGGAGGACTGACACCCCTGAGGGGCCCCAGTGTTATTGATCAGCGTGGCAGACGTGTTGTTGCCTACTCTTACCACCTGGGGGCGGCCCGTCAGGAAGTCCAGGAATCAGTTGCAGAGGGAGGTGTTTAGTCCCAGTGTTTTAGTCCCAGTGTTTAGTCCCAGAGTCCTTAGCTTAGTGTCTGTCTGTGTGTGTGCATGCGGGGTGAGTAACTCCTAGGCTGGTTGTGTCCCAGTCCACTTGTGGTGCTTATTGGGCAGTGGGATGGCTGGGGGAAGCTGAGAAGATTAAGGGAAGTAGGTTGGCGGGCTCAGAGGTAAGGTGCTGTCTTCACCCTCCTCATCCTCCCCCATACTGCTGCTGCTTTACAACCTACTCATCCTGACTGACTCAGTCTTTATAGATGTGGAGACCAATTGGACCACTGTGCCACGGTGTGTGTGGTCCTAGCACCCACCTCTGAGTGTTAGCATAATGCTCATCATGCCCAGCAGGCCTACACAAATGCAGGCACAAACACACAGTTGAGGAGCTCATCCACTGTGGAAAAGACAAACATGTTCCCTATAAACTGCATCAAGCTGAAGAGCCAACAATGACACCCCATGTGCATGTTACAGTGCCTTGCAAAAGTATTCATCTTCATTGGTGTTTTTCATATTTTGTTGCATTACAACCTGTAATTTAAATATATTTTCATTTGGATTTCATGTAATGGACATACACAAAACAGTCCAAATTGGTGAAGTGAAATTTTAAAAAATTACTTGTTTAAAAAAATGTAAAAACATTTATAACTGAAAAGTGGTGCATGCATATGTATTCACCCCCTTTGCTATGAAGCCCCTAAATAAGATCTGGTGCAACCAATTACCTTCAGAAGTCACATAATTAGTTAGATAACACACAGGTGGACTTTATTTAAGTGCCACATGATCTCAGTACATATACACCTGTTCTGAAAGGCCCCAGAGTCTGCAACACCACTAAGCAAGGGGCACCACCAAGCAAGGGGCACCACCAAGCAAGGGGCACCATGAAGACCAAGGAGCTCTCTAAACAGGTCAGGGACAAAGTTGTGGAGAAGTACAGATCAGGGTTGAGTTATAAAAAAATATCTGAAACTTTGAACATCCCACGGAGCACCATTAAATTCATTATTAAAAAATGGAAAGAATATGGCACCACAACAAACCTTTCAAGAGAGGGCCACCCGCCAAAACTCACGGACCAGGCAAGGAGGGCATTAATCAGAGAGGCAACAAAGATACCAAAGATAACCCTGAAGGAGCTGCAAAGCTCCACAGCGGAGATTGGAGTATCTGTCCATAGGACCACTTTAAGCCGTACACTCCACAGAGCTGGGCTTTACGGAAGAGTGGCCAGAAAAAAGCCATTGCTTAAAACAAAAATAAGCAAACACGTTTGGTGTTCGCCAAAAGGCATGTGGGAGACTCCCCAAACATACGGAAGAAGGTACTCTGGTCAGTACTCTGGTCAGATGAGACTAAAATGTAGCTTTTTGGCCATTAAGGAAAACGTTATGTCTGACGCAACCCCAACACCTCTCATCACCCCGAGAACACCATCCCCCACCATCCCATGTTTTTCATCGGCAGGGACCAGGAAACTGGTCAGAATTGAAGGAATGGTGGATGGCGCTAAATACAGGGAAATCCTTGAGGGAAACCTGTTTGTCTTTCAGAGATTTGAGACTGGGACGAGGTTCACCTTCCAGCAGGACGATGACCCTAAGCATACTGCTAAAGCTACACTCGAGTGGTTTTAGGGGAAACATTTAAATGTCTTGGAATGGCCTAATCAAAGCCCAGACCTCAATCCAATTGAGAATCTGTGGAATGACTTAAAGATTGCTGTACACCAGCGGAACCCATCCAACTTGAAGGAGCTGGAACAGGTTTGCCTTAAAGAATGAGCAAAAATCCCAGTGGCAAGATGTGCCAAGCTTATAGAGACATACCCCAAGAGACATGCAGCTGTAATTGCTGCAAAAGGTGGCTCTACAAAGTATTGAATTTGGGGGGGTGAATAGTTATGCACGCTCAAGTTTTCAGTTTTTTTGTCTTGTTTCTTGTTTGTTTCACAATAAAACATATTTTGCATCTTCAAAGTGGTAGGCATGTTGTGTAAATCAAATGATATAACCCCCCCCCCAAAAAAATCATTTTAATTCCAGGTTGTAAGGCAACAAATAGGAAAAATACGAGCGGGGGAGAATACTCTCGCAAGCCACTGTATCTAGGGATACCCATCCCTAGTGTTATCACACAACAGTTTACCACACAAATGCTTATTAAGATTCCATTACTGAATCACTTTGAGTTTGAATATCCTCAAGTCACAGTATTACATTTTATTTTCTTAATTCTTATTCCTTAATAGTTTTTCTTTAGAGTTGATGAAAAGTTGCTGATGAATATTCAAGTATAGGGCATAAAAAGCAACAGTGCAAAGCATTTTATTTAGTCTCAATGCAAATGTGCTATATTTTTATTTCACACTGGAATACAATGTGCTCTCTGCGGCAGCAGCACAGGCTTTCTCATTTTAGCTTCTTAGTCACAGAGCGACAGCAGCCTTTACCCAAGGCTCTCTTTCTCACTCGTTTGCTCTCTTTATCGCTCTCTTTCTCTCTCTCACTTGCTCTCTCGCTTTATCTCTCTCACTCTTTCTTTTTTATCTCTACCTTTCTCTCTTTCTTTCTCTTTCTCCCGCTCCCGTCATTAGTATTACATGGCTGAAGTGGAAGTTTAATCGGCCAGAGGATCTCAAATGGCTCCGTTTCCATTCATTTATATTCATCTGAAAGCCATTTCAAGCATAACAATGAGCTTCAAATATCTAGCTAACTTGCAAGTAAACAAACTCCGCTCCTGGCCTCATCTCCTCGTCTCCCCATCAGCAGAATTGCTTCTTGTCTGACCCGTTGTCACCCATTTATATTAAAGGCTGTTTTAACATCTATGCTGTCTCCATTGACTGCCAAGCCGCTGGTGTAGGTGGGGAATGCTAATGAAGTGTGTGAGCCCAGACTGGTGTGTCTTAGAAGTGTGCATCCATTATAGACGCAGAGTCGAGCTCTCAGGGGGCCACAGTTATGGGGCCAATACAAACTTCAGTTATCTAAGCACTAAGAGTTAGTGGGAGTTTGATTACTAGTAAAAAATTACTTCAATAAGGTGAATGCTCTCGCTCTCTGTCTCTGACTCTCTCTCCCTCTCTCTGGATGGGAAAGATCTGTTGGTGGAGACGAGAAAGTAAAAGATGATGAAAAATAGAGATTTGATGATTTGAAAGAGCTGGGATTGAGATTGCAGGAGGTTATGGTAGCCGGGGTATTCAGGGGTCTTTTTTTTATTGGCCTGAGAGTCAGTCCAATCATCTGATCGCTCAGGTCTGAATCCGTTCCTGATTAGAGGAGAAAGATTAAAATATGAAAATCAGTGCTGTGCTGCAGACCTTGAAATTGAACAACCCCACGCCGTTTCAAATACAGTAGTTTTATCCCCACTGGACATGGCCCTGGTCTATATCAATGTTATTGATGAATGGCACTGGCACTTTCAGAGCAGGCACTAACCCTGTGGAATGATAGGGTGGCTCGGCCTGAGCCGGGCTATCCCTCTGGGTTGGCATTGTAGGGTGGTGAGGCCTGAGCCTGGCCATCCCAGGACATAAGTGGTCAGTGGGCAGTCTGGAGGAACACATGGTGTCCATCTGCAGCCCACTGGGACGACCCTAACTAACACTTTAATTAATGAGAGAACAATCCCACAAAAATCCCACAGACAGACAGACATCTCTGTGTCCTCAATGGACCAGCACACTCTGCAAATGATGAATTAGTGAACTGGAGAGTGGAGCCCTGCAATAACCCCACCAGCGCTCCTCTCTCTGCCCAACACAAGAGTGGAGCCACCCTCAAATGCCTTCACTAACAATGGGCAGGGGATGTAGCTAGATTTACATTTTCAAAGGATTCTTTTGTGATTTGATTATAGTTTTCTTATAAATCTAGTCACAAGAGAGCCAATATTGTAGTTAAGATGTCTAACATTTCCTCCTCAGTGGTTGGTTGGGATGAGGAAGCAAGTCATACCTGGCTGTTTCTGTTTCTATTTCAGGTGAAAGGATGCAGAAAGCACTCCAGGTTGACACGCTGTTGCCTTTTGATGGTGTTTCAGACGTTGCGCTTATACATTTCCCCCAGAACCACTCCAGCAGATAAGAGCAGCTTCAAAACCGGCAGTTTTCCGCTCAAATCTAAAGCATGGAAATTAACTGACAACCAGATTTTTGTAGTCAAATGGTTGTGGGATGTGGGGGATAGATGTCTTGCTAGAATCCGATCTATATCTTAGTGCCTGAACAGAACATTAGAGAGCTAGACTACCATACAACAAACTAATCACATCAGGCATCACGCCAACACCCATCAAAGTGAATAAATAAATGAGAATTTGTGTTGTTTGTGTAATAATTATGCTAATTCTTACTCTAAGATCTCAGAACTTTTCACTTTCAGGTTTTCTATTGCTATTAGAAAGATTTCAGTTAGATTGTTTGGAAATGTTCTTTCAGATTCTGCGTAATCAACTGACTGTCAAAGCAGGGATTGTTCTGTGCTTTGGGTGACATTGCAGTTTGCAGTAGACAGAATTTTCTAATTGTAAAGTCTCCATCTTAATAGGCAAGAACGATACTAACAAACACCAACTGGAGTCTGCCAGTGAAATTAGGTTCTATTATGTGATATCTATGTCCCTGAGCTGAGGTAGGGGGGATTCTATAATGTGAATATCTATATTGACCCTAAACTGACACTGGGTGAGGTTTATGATGATGTCACTGTGTCCTTTGGTAAACCTCAATAGGGGCATTGTTCCCGTCCTGGAGCAAGGTGAGGCTTAAGAGGGGATTTGGGAGGCACATTAACACTCACAATGGCCAGGTCTCTGAGGAATCAGGCTTTTCTTTGGATGTAGCAATGGCTTGCTGTCAGAATTCCCACATTTAAACCAATATGTGCAGATGGAATCTAGAGTGTGTGTATGTGTGCTGTGGTGTTCATCCCTTGAGTATTGTTTGTACACTTCATATACAGATGACCTAAAACCAAACTAGATGTTGAAATTATGTCTGTGCCCACTGAGCAGATTCTAGAGCCAGACTCATTACATTAGAACACTTTTGGCACCAGCAGTGGGCCTCTAGCCTGACTAATGATTTAATGCTATAAGAGTTAATCTAACCATATTAGAATAAACCTCTAGGTTGACTGTAAATGACTAATGATTTACGCATATGTACCTTGGATGGTACCCACATTAATCATGTCCCTGCTTACAAAGATCTGGGCATTTGGATAGACGATAAGCTGTCTTTTAAATAAATAGTTAACTAAGAAGTTGAGAATAAAAATGGGCTATAGAAATAAGTCATGCCGTTCACTAAATAGTAGAATGCAGATCATTTAGTCCACGTTCCTTCTGGTCAGTGTTGGGGAATAGTGAAATACACGTAGTTCAAGTAATAATTTAACTACATTTTGCAGTAGTTTGGTGGTAATTGAACTAAATTATAATCTAGGTAGTCTTTTCACTTGTTGTTTTTTCAATGTAGTGGTGTATCTAACTACTGGAACTAAACACTACTTTTTTTTGCAAAAATAAAATATGGATGTAGTAGGCAATCATTCCCATTCTTTTTCGAGCATCAGCCCTGCATAATGTTCACTTGAAACAGTTCTTGTGTTTAATAGGCTAAATAACACATTCTGTAAAAGTAGGACTACATAGTTATCTGACCTAGCAATTTGTTGTCTGACATTTCAAATTTACAAAATGATAACTTATTAACTTCTTCTAGTATGATGTAATTGGTCACTTTTGAAGCCGGAAACTATGTCTAACGACTCTTCACACCATGTGGAAGCCATAGGAAAAGGAATCTGGTTGATATCCCTTTAAATGGAGGATAGGCATGCAATGGAACAGGGAGATTCGTTTCTCTTAGGCACTTCCTGGTTGGATTTTCCTCAGGTTTTCGCCTGCAATATCAGTTCTGTTACACTCACAGACAATATTTTGACAGTTTTGGAAATTTTAGAATGTTTTCTATCCTAATCTGACAATTATATGCATATTCTAGATTCTGAGAAATCTGAGAAAACTGCCTGAGAAATAAGCAGTTTCATTTGGGTACGTTTTTCATCCAAACATCAAAATACTGCCCCCTACACTCAAGAGGTTATAGGTAAAATAGGTTCAGTTAGTCGCCAAAGCAGGGAAAACTTCATTTAAACTTTTGACAACTTGCTATATTTAGCATTGTGCCTATGTTTACTGTAAAACAGACTGGTGATTGGCGTTGTTGCCACTTAATTAACAAATGTCTCTGAATCACATTTTCCGCCCATTGTGTGGTCTGCTCCTGGGCTCTTAAAATGCTCTTTCAGCTGAAATGGTTGTGCTTTGTTTGGCTCTCTCCTTGTTCTTATCACTGTGGGCAAAACACATCATTCGTAGTCCAGGGATTTTATTGGTGGGGGAACAGCTGCTAAAATGTGTTACTTGTCCCTGATCATTTATTTGAAGCTAAACTAATGTCTCCCAAGTTCATTTGGTAGAACTTAGTCAATCTATGTTCTGTTACCCCCCAACTGAACCCATGTTGTTAGAAGTGAGTAGGCTAAGTACTGTATGGTGTTGTTATGTGAGAGGAGAGATCATTAGTATTGGTGGGGCTGACTAACCTAACTTTTCCCCTGCATCCCTGGCTGCTGTTTGTGTTCTATCCTCATGCAGTGCACTGACAGACAAAGCTCTGGATTGTTTTACTCTTGTTTGCATCTGCATAGGCCATCCAGCCAGCTAGCCAGCCGGCCACAGCTGTACTGTCTCACCCTGTGACAGTGTTTGACTCGGACCGCCACGGTTAGTTTCACTATAGCAGACGGGGGGGTTAAATGTCGAGCTGGGTCACTCTCTCACACACACAGGTGCTTATACACACACACACACACACACACACACACACACACACACACACACACACACACACACACACACACACACACACACACACATACCCACACCATTGCCAATGGGTTATGTCAAAGGCCAAACTGGGTCACACACATTAAACCACTGTAAAGCTCTAGGCTGTATGTTTAATCATTATTATTATTATTGTTATTGTTAGGTTAAAGCAAGGCAGGGGTCGACCAGTGGACTGTACTCCTATATGACTCTTTCTCCCTCTCTCCCTATACTGCTCTCCTTGGTGTTCCCCACATGATATAGCTTTGCTTTACCACACTCACAGCAGCTGTGGGAAGAGATTACCTTCATATGGGCACTGATACAGGTGGTAATTCTGGTCCCTGTTGCTGGTTGACTGGCCCTCCCCCAGAGCTGAGGCTGGGTGCTGGGGGCTGGAGCTCACTGTGACTGTGGCCATGCTCCCCCAGGCCTGCTAGCACAGCAGCCCATTCTCCAACCTACAGTACAGCCTCCACTCTGAATAACTGAACAGAGCATAGGGGGGAGGGAGAGGCAGGGAAGGAAAGAGGATCGTCACCATGAGCAGATACCAGGAATTTGTTGCTGTGTGCATGTGTGTGTGTGTGTGTGTGTGTGTGTGTGTGTGTGTGTGTGTGTGTGTGTGTGTGTGTGTGTGTGTGTGTGTGTGTGTGTGTGTGTGTGTGTGTGTGTGTGTGTGTGTATATACAGTATGTGTGCACTGTGTGTGTAAAGCAGTAACGCTGATCGAGCGGGCATGATCGAAGAGGCGCTTCCTCGAAACCGCTGCCTCCCCCAGGAGACATTTAATTTATTAATGTTGTGTACACTAACACCACTCACTCATTTACAGCCACATAAAACCCAGTCTTTCTTTCTTACTTTCTGTCTATGGCTGACTACAGTTAACCGGCTCTGCATTGTGGCTCAGGTGGGCCTCTAGAGGGAGACCCTGCAGAAACGATGAGGCATAGAGACCTTTCCTGGGTCAATACAATGTCTTGACATTTCAGACCACATATCCATTGAAAAAGAGAGCAGTGCTAAAAAATTGGAATTGTTATTCTTGAAAGCAGCATTGTTGCAGGTATCTGTGCATATTTCCCAGTACGTGATGATGAATAAGCCTGTGGATAAAGTCAAGCTTGACACACAAAATGTCTAAGTGATTCGGTTTTAGTCCTGGACTAGGTTTTCCATAAATCCCAGTTTGGGGATTCAGAGATTTTCTGATAATTCCCTCCTGATTCCAGCAATCTTTCAAACAGGATTTCTGGAAAACCCTGGAGCCTTATGTAGTGAGGTAGCATGTTAGGTTGTGTGTACCAACCACAACAGCAACACACTACCTCTGCCAACTGTATGTTTGTCTGTCTCCCTGTCCAGTCTATTTGTCTGCAACTTCCTCTCTAATTCCAGGAAATGTTAGACATTGTAGTATAGCGCAGCTCTGGACTCCAGTACAGTCCTGTCCTCATGTGTAATCATCTCTCATTGACATATCTGAGGCTGAGAGGAGATCTGATCTGTCCCATGCATAGCTGATGATGCCATTGCTATTATTTCTGAATTTCGAGAGGCGAAGAAGCAATTCCAGCTTTTACACCATGTCCGCCTTTTTGCAAGGCTTGCTGTTTTCCCATTTGCGTGGGATTAAAGATGCTGAAAATCTTGTTTGCACTGCTGACTGTGTGTGGGTGAGACTATGTGAGGTGGTGTGTGTGGTTGAGGTGATGGGGTGGGGGAGGGGCGTGCAGCAGTCACCTATTTGCATCCCCTCCCTCCATCCCTAATTTCAAAGGCTGATTACATGCCTCTATCAGTATTTATCGGTATTCGACAATATGTGTGTGTGTGTGTTTGTGTGTGTGTGTATGTGTATGTGTGTGTGTGTGTGTGTGTGTGTGTGTGTGTGTGTGTGTGTGTGTGTGTGTGTGTGTGTGTGTGTGTGTGTGTGTGTGTGTGTGTGTGTGTGTGTGTGTGTGTATGTCTCTGTGCGTGCATGTTTGTGCGCATCCAAGTGTGCATACATGTTTGGTACGTCAATAATGAATGAACTATGAGTGGAGGATCCTAACGGCTGTCCTCTCTCTCTTTCCTCTGCAGGTGCCCCTGGTTGACCAAAGCGATCTCCCCCGGTGTGCCTCTCTACAATGGCGTCGTCTTCCTCTTTGTGCTGGCCAACTTCAGCATGGCTACCTTCATGGACCCTGGAGTCTTCCCCAGAGGTCAGTGCCCCTTACCACTGACAGTATTGGTCTGTATGAGATAAATGAGTCTCTCTCTCTTTCTCTCTCTCGCTCTCTCTCGCTCGCTCTCTCATCTCTGTTTTCTCAGTACCCATTAGCTCAAAAAGACAACCTTTTGGAGAAAATAACTGTGCCCTCTCTGCACCAGGCTGTGCATTACATACAGGCCTGTGACTGAGTGACCAAGCCCTGGTCGAGGCTAAAGATGTCCGCTGCCGCCTTAGGAAAATGACTGCCAGTACTTGCAGTCAGCTGTTAGTAACAGTAAAGGAAGGGAACTGTGTGTGTGTGTGTGTGTGTGTGTGTGTGTGTGTGTGTGTGTGTGTGTGTCGTCCACTGTATAATCTGCGCTGTGGCACATCATATGTCCCCAATGCATTCTCCTGGTGGACAGCCCGGCCCCTATGTTTAGTAATGATCGTTGAATGCAGTCCATTTACACCTGATGGTTGTAACGTGCTTGTATGGTGGTTGTGCTTGTAAAATGATAAGCACGTGTCTTTAAGAAATGATCTTCCTCCCATAAACAGGTAACAATTACTAGGGCTCATATGGCACAGCCAGGTCACTGTTTATGTCCCTGAAATGACAGTGTCCTTCTGGTCTCTCCTCACTGTGGTTGCTATGGAGATCGAGGGGAGAGCAGCAGTAGTTTTATAGAGAGAGGTCGAGTGTTACAGAGAGAAACGTATGCCCACTATAGTGAGATGCCTGTGGCCACATGGATAATTGTACAACTTCTGCCTCCACAAACTGCAGCTAAATCCCTGCTTCTAGGAGTGTTGTGACCTTCTCTGTAATTGGTGTGAATCATGTATGACGTACAGTACCCGTCCAAGGTTTGGACACACCTACTCATTCCTGGGCTTTTCTTTATTTGTACTATTTTCTACATTGTAGATTAATATGGAAGACATCAAAACTATGAAATAACACATATGGAATCATGTAGTAACCAAAAAAGTATTCAACAAATCTACATATATTTTATATTTGACATTGTTCAAAGTAGCCGCCGTTTGCCTTGATGACAGCTTTGCACACGCTTGGTATTCTCTCAACCAGCTTCATGAGGTAGTCACCTGGAATGCATTTCCATTAACAGGTGTGTCTTGTTAAAAGTTAATTTGTGGAATTTCATTCCTTCTTAATGCGTTTGAGCCAATCAGTTGTGTTGTGACAAGGTAAGGGTGGTATACAGAAGATAGCCCTATTTGGTGAAAGACCAATCCAAATTGTGTCAAGGACCGCTCAAATAAGCAAAGAGAAATGACAGTCCATCATTACTTCAAGACATGAAGGTCAGTCAATCCGGAACATTTCAACTACTTTGAAAGTTTCTTCAAGTGCAGCCGCAAAAACCATCAAGTGCTATGATGAAACTGGCTCCCATGAGGACCGCCACAGGAAAGGAATACCCAGAGTTACCTCTACTGCAGGGGATAAGTTCATTAGAGTTAACTGCACCTCAGAAAATGCAGCCCAAATAAATGCTTCACAGAGTTCAAGTAACAGACACTCAACATCAATTGTACAGAGGAGACGTGCGTGAATCAGGCCTTCATGTTCAAATTTCTGCAAAGAAACCACTACTAACGGACACCAATAAGAAGAAGATACTTGCTTGGGCCAAGAAACAGGAGCAATGGACATTAGACCGGTGGAAATCTGTCCTTTGATCTGATGAGTCCAAATTGGAGATTTTTGGTTCCAACCGTCGTGTCTTTGTGAGACGCAGAGTAAGTGAACAGATGATCTACGCATCTGTGGTTCCCAAAGTGAAGCATGGAGGAAGAGGTGTGATGGTGTGGGGGTACTTGACTGGTGACACTGTCAGTGATTTAGAATTAGAATTCAAGGCACACTTAACCAGCATGGCTACCACAGCATTCTGCAGCGATACACCATTCCATCTGGTTTGCGCTTAGTGGGACTATCATTTGTTTTTCAACAGGACAATGACCCAACACACCTCCAGGCTGTGTAAGTTCTACTTGACCAAGAAGAAGAGTGATGGAGTGCAGCATCAGATGACCTGGTCTCCACAATCACCCGACCTCAACCCCAATTAAGATGGTTTGGGATGAGTTGGACCGCAGAGTGAAGGAAAAGCAGCCAACACGTGCTCATCATATGTGGGAACTCCTTCAAGACTGTTGGAAAGGCATTACAGGTGAAGCTGGTTGAAAGAATGCCAAGAGTGTGCAAAGCTGTCATCAAGGCTAAGGGTATCTACTTTGAAGAATCTCAAATATAAAATATATTTAGATTTGTTTAACACTTTTTTGGTTACTACATAATTCCACATGTGTTATTTCATAGTTTTGATGTCTTCACTATCATTCTACAATGTAGAAAATAGTACAAACAAAGAAAAACCCTTGAATGAGTCGGTGTGTCCAAACTTTTGACCGGTACAGTGAATGTGGCTACCAAGTTCAAATATAAAGGCTGATATTATTCTGTAATATAAGGCCTTTAAATATAAAGCCTTCTATTGTTTATTGGATGATAAAGCCTCTCATTAATATGTCTGCTGAGGATTGTTTTGAAAGAGCAGGCTGCAAGGGAGATGTTTTCATTCAGTTTCTCAGTCCGTTACCTTTTTAAATCTAAGACTCAGAACAACAGATATGTCTCCCAGTAGGATGTGTGTGTGTGTTCAGAGTGTATTTGTTCTTTCTCTTCTCCCTCCAGGTATTGAACGGGGGGAGAGTGTAATATGTGTATTTAGAAGGAGCCCCGTGATGATCCTCCTTCAGGTTGAATGGGCTCTTTGATGAACTGAAAGACATCACGTGTTACGTTCCATCTCTCTCCGGAGCAATAGACTCCGCATAGAAATATGAATATTTCACTAAGCCTAAAGTGGCTAGTTGTGCAAAGATCCACTAAACCTGTGGAAATGTACTTTTTCCGAACGACCGCAGCAGTGCAATGACCAGCGGTGTAATGACCAGCGGTGCAATGACCAGCGGTGTAATGACCAGCGGTGTAATGACCAGCGGTGTAATGACCAGCGGTGCAATGACCAGCGGTGTAATGACCAGCGGTGTAATGACCAGCGGTGTAATGACCAGCGGTGTAATGACCAGCGGTGCAATGACCAGCGGTGTAATGACCAGCGGTGTAATGACCAGCGGTGTAATGACCAGCGGTGCAATGACCAGCGGTGTAATAACCAGCGGTGTAATGACCAGCGGTGTAATGACCAGCGGTGTAATGACCAGCGGTGTAATGACCAGCGGTGTAATGACCAGCGGTGCAATGACCAGCGGTGTAATGACCAGCGGTGTAATGACCAGCGGTGTAATGACCAGCGGTGCAATGACCAGCGGTGTAATAACCAGCGGTGTAATGACCAGCGGTGTAATGACCAGCGGTGTAATGACCAGCGGTGTAATGACCAGCGGTGTGGCTGGAATGGGATTTTGAGTCATTCTCTGAATGCCAGCCTCCTGGGCTTTAAACATTACTGTTCACTACCTTGTTTAAATGCCAAATGTGTGGGCTACAGAGTGCATTGTGTCTATAAAATGTACATTTGTACAGACAGCTAACCATGGGAGCTAGCTTATTTAAGTCTACCTCCTGTTGCCCCTGTCAAATGGAATCATATAAATCAGATTTGTGTGTGTGTGTGTGTGTGAGTGAGTGTACTTTCCTGCTAATGGTGTGTGTATTCTCACCCTGCGGCACAGCGGAGGAGGACGAGGACAAGGACGATGATTTCCGGGCGCCTCTCTACAAGAACGTGGAGATCAAGGGAATTCAGGTCCGGATGAAGTGGTGTGCCACCTGTCACTTCTACAGACCGCCCCGCTGCTCCCACTGCAGCGTGTGTGACAACTGCGTGGAGGTAAGCCACACGCACTCAAACGCCCAGTAATCAGCTGTTCACAGTACAATGTGCTGTTAGCCTTGTTGCTATTTGTGTCCACTTCAACTGACTGGTATGTTTTCACAGATAAGACCTCCTTTAAATCAACTGTCTGTGAACAATATGATTCATTGTTGGATTTCCATCATGTTTTACACCATATATCCAAGCTGTATTCACGTAATATAGAATATTGGTTTCATAACTTTTTTTTCCCATTTGAAGTGGCATTCTCCAGCTGTGTCGCTTCCCCCAGTAACCTACTGATGTGGCTCTGCCTCGCTCTTTCATGTACAGTCTAACACTCCATGAAAGAGGTCAAATCTGACTTTGAACTGAAGGTTGTGAGGTAGCCTACTATATGTCAGCCAAACAACTTCCACTTCCAACGATGCAGTGTTCTTCAGTGGATACTCAACTGCAACCAAAAACGACATCAAAGGCAGCTAAATTAGATTCTCATAAAAAAAAGCCTGACAGGCTTCCATATGGTCCTTGTCGCCAGAGGTCGCACCACTAACGAACAGGTGAGACGGGGCCCGCCCAAGAGCAACTTACTGACCTCAGAAATCTGACTTGCAATCAGAGGTTATGGAATTGATCGAACCATCTCTGTTGAGTGTTTGAATGCACCGAAGAGCTTCATCATGTAGTATAGAGTCTGATCTTGCTCATCTCCACTCTGCCCTATGACCATCGTCTAACACCCATCCATCTCTCTGTCCCTCCTTAGGACTTTGACCACCACTGCCCCTGGGTGAACAACTGCATCGGACGCAGGAACTACCGTTACTTCTTCCTGTTCCTGCTGTCGCTAAGCATCCACATGGTCGGCGTGTTCTCCTTCGGCCTACTGTTCGTGCTGCACCACATGGAGCGGCTGGGCACGCTGCACACTACCATCACGTATCCTTCCACACTGCCGCCAGCCGGGTCTTATTTCACCCATAACATAACTAGTGCCTTTTGTGTTCTGTTCTGAAGGGCCTGGTGGAAAAGTGTGTCTAAGCATTAAGATAGACCACTAGACTGGAACCCCTCATATTTGTATGGTTTGACAGATGAACCACATCCCTGCTGGTGAAGTATGAAAATGTTTGATTGTTGTGTACAGAAATGCCTGTTCCTCTAAAAGGGTTGTCTGAATGGCTCAGTTGCAGCCATACGGCCATTGATGGCAGCCATACGGTCATTGTTGGCAGTGCTGGTTGGTTTGCAGCTGCTAAAATGGGTCCAGAAAATGGTGTGCATGCCTTGACTGTGTGTGCCCAGTCTGGTGGTGATGTGTATAGCAGGGCTCTTCTTCATTCCAGTCATGGGCCTGACAGGCTTCCATATGGTCCTTGTCGCCAGAGGTCGCACCACTAACGAACAGGTGAGACGGGGCCCGCCCAAGAGCAACTTACGGGGACACAGACACACACTCACATACAGTACATTATATCATGTATCGTACAGGACAAAATATCAGCATTGCATCTTCACTTCCCAACTCAAATCCGCTAGCTAGTTCTAGGTGTGTGTGTGTGTGTGTGTGTGTGTGTGTGTGTGTGTGTGTGTGTGTGTGTGTGTGTGTGTGTGTGTGTGTGTGTGTGTGTGTGTGTGTGTGTGTGTGTGTGTGTGTGTGTGTGTGTGTGTGTGTTCTGGCCTCGGGTCTCCTCTTCCTCCCACTCTAACAATGCATTCTGTTCCTCAGGTGACGGGCAAGTTCCGCGGAGGAGTAAATCCCTTCACGCAGGGTTGCTGTGGCAACATCAAGTATGTCCTGTGTGCTCCCTTGGTGCCCAGGTAAGGAGGACATGGATTCCTACGTGAAGGGGGTGTGGGTTTTGGTGGGAGCTGGACAGACTGACCATTAAAAGGTCGACCAGGGGGATGCTACGGTACCAATTCTGTTGTAATCATTCTGAGTGGACAGCTGAGACAGAACTGCGACAATGTCCAAAGTGAGACGCTTGTACGTGCTTTTGTGCGTATGCATATGTGTGGCTATGTGTGTGTATGTGTGTGGTGTGTCCTGTTCTGCCTGGATGAAGCCAGCTACCCCTGGGGGAAGGCAGATGGCTTGGAGAATTGAATCACTTTGTAGAACAACAGTGAAGGGGAAATCAAGCACAGCACAAACACACTTTCGCATATTCGCATATTCAGCAGCCAGATTAAAAATACCTTTTGGGAGATATTACACTGCTAAAATGAACAGCGTAGAAAGCCACAGAGAGACGTTACCCGGGTGGGGATGAAACAGTTTTGGTCTAATCGTTATCAGCCATCGAAGCCGCCCCCAATACCCCCGTATAGCCTGAGTCCCAGATCTGTTTGTGCTGTCTTGCCATATTCTGTCATTGTCACATAACTCTCATATGATAAGTCAACTCTTGTCTCTCCTCTCCTCTATACAGGTACACAGGTGTGGACCCCAGGAAGAAGCCCCCTGTCTCCATCCAGCCCCCCTTCATCAGACCAGACATCTCTGACAGACAGATCAGCATCAAGGTCAGCGACAACGGGATCCACACCAGTATCCTCCGGTCTAAAGTAAGATTCAGTACATTCAGTAGACACAACAGTCTTCGTTGTCTAGTCTTATGCCCTGTTCTATCCACAGTTTTATTCCCAGTCCTATTCTCCTTCTTTCCCCTAGTCATTTTTCCAGTCCTCTTCAACTGAACTATTCCTAGTCAGTGTCTTTACTTAATTCCTAGCCTTATTCCCTGTCCTGTACCCTGCCCTGTCCCCAGTCCTATCCCTAGACCTATTCCCCATTCTGTTCCTCCACCTACTGTTGACTTTAAAGACCACATTAAACTCCTCGTCCCTTCGTCCTCCCCCCACTCCAGTCAAAGATCAGTCTGGATGGCCTGGCCTTGGATGATAAAGGCCTAGACACCCAGCCCCCGCTGCCCCCCAAAGCAGACCGCTACAACCAGCTGAAGAGCCAGCTGACATCCAGCAAAGGCAAGTAGCACGTAATGAGCACTCTATGCAAAATCATCACATTCCTCTCTCTCTCTCTTTCTGTGTGTATCTCTCTCTCTCTCTCTCGTTCTCGCTCTCTCTCTCTCGTCCTCTATCCCCCTCTCTCTCGCCCTCTCTCACCCTCTATCCCCCTCTCTCTCGCCCTCTCTCTCGCCTTCTCTCTCGCCCTCTCTCTCGCCCTCTCTCTCACCCTCTCTATCCCCCTCTCTATCCCCCTTCTCTCCTTTCTCTCTCTGGTGTTTTGAACCAAACTGCTCTCTCTGGCCCCTTAAAAGTGCTCCATCTCATTTGAGTGCTAGAGTCATGACTTATATAGATAGTTGGGCTTGATGAATGAACTCCAGTGTGGCAGGACTCTTCATCAGCGAGGAGAAATTAGGTGTAATTTGTCGTGAGCGGGCCTGGTTCAGTGAATCTGCTCCAGACTGTGAGTGTGTGTGAGATGTGTTCAGGGGAATGTGAGGAGATAATTACAGCATGAATCACTCACTCTCTATGTTACTGTATTCTAGGTGGAATTCTGCCGTAGAAGAAGGTGAAAAGAATATGAATATTTATCTGAAGGATCCTGTCCATATGAATGACTGCCTTTTTGTGCTAAATCAACCTTTTAAGTGAACAAGCTATTGAGAGTGGGCTATAGTAAAGGTTTGACAGTTTTGCCCCTTGCTTCTGTTACCATTGTATAAGGATTTGTTCTTAACCGACTTGACTAGTTAAATAAAGGTTAAAAAAAGGTTAAATAAAGGTTAAATAAAAAAGGAGATGGGACACCACAGTGTTAGCTTTAGGAACAACAACCTCTACCTCAATGTGAGAAAGACAAAGGAGATGATTGTGGACTACAGGAAAAGGTGGGCCGAACAGGCCCCCATTCACATCGACGGGGCTGTAATGGAGCAGGTTGAGAGTTTCAAGTTCCTTGGTGTCCACACCTAATCATGGTCCAAGTACACCAAGACAGTCGTGAAGAGGGCATGACAACACCTTTTCCCCCTCAGGAGACTGAAAAGATTTGGCATGGGTCCCCAGATCCTCAAAAGGTTCTACAGCTGCACCATCGAGAACATCCTGACCGGTTGCATCACCGCCTGGTATGGCAACTGCTCAGTATCTGACCGTAAGGCGCTATAGAGGGTAGTGCGTACGGCCCAATACATCACTGGAGCCAAGCTTCCTGCCATCCAGGACCTATATACTAGGCGGTGTCAGAGGAAGGCCCAAAAATAGTCAAAGACTCCAGTCACCCAAGTCAAATCAAATCAAATTTTATTTGTCACATACACATGGTTAGCAGATGTTAATGCGAGTGTAGCGAAATGCTTGTGCTTCTAGTTCCGACAATGCAGTAATAACAAGTAATCTAACTAACAATTCCAAAACTACTGTCTTGTACACAGTGTAAGGGGATAAAGAATATGTACATAAGGATATATGAATGAGTGATGGTACAGAGCAGCATAGGCAAGATACAGTAGATGGTATCGGGTACAGTATGTACAAATGAGATGAGTATGTAAACAAAGTGGCATAGTATAGTATAAAGTGGCTAGTGATACATGTATTACATAAGGATACCGTCGATGATATAGAGTACAGTATATACGTATGCATATGAGATGAATAATGTAGGGTAAGTAACATTTATATAAGGTAGCATTGTTTAAAGTGGCTAGTGATATATTTACATCATTTCCCATCAATTCCCATTATTAAAGTGGCTGGAGTTGAGTCAGTGTCAGTGTGTTGGCAGCAGCCACTCAGTGTTAGTGGTGGCTGTTTAACAGTCTGATGGCCTTGAGATAGAAGCTGTTTTTCAGTCTCTCGGTCCCAGCTTTGATGCACCTGTACTGACCTCGCCTTCTGGATGATAGCGGGGTGAACAGGCAGTGGCTCGGGTGGTTGATGTCCTTGATGATCTTTATGGCCTTCCTGTGACATCGGGTGGTGTAGGTGTCCTGGAGGGCAGGTAGTTTGCCCCCGGTGATGCGTTGTGCAGACCTCACTACCCTCTGGAGAGCCTTACGGTTGAGGGCGGTGCAGTTGCCATACCAGGCGGTGATACAGCCCGCCAGGATGCTCTCGATTGTGCATCTGTAGAAGTTTGTGAGTGCTTTTGGTGACAAGCCGAATTTCTTCAGCCTCCTGAGGTTGAAGAGGCGCTGCTGCGCCTTCTTCACGATGCTGTCTGTGTGAGTGGACCAATTCAGTTTGTCTGTGATGTGTATGCCGAGGAACTTAAAACTTGCTACCCTCTCCACTACTGTTCCATCGATGTGGATAGGGGGGTGTTCCCTCTGCTGTTTCCTGAAGTCCACAATCATCTCCTTAGTTTTGTTGACGTTGAGTGTGAGGTTGTTTTCCTGACACCACACTCCGAGGGCCCTCACCTCCTCCCTGTAGGCCGTCTCATCGTTGTTGGTAATCAAGCCTACCACTGTTGTGTCGTCCGCAAACTTGATGATTGAGTTGGAGGCGTGCGTGGCCACGCAGTCGTGGGTGAACAGGGAGTACAGGAGAGGGCTCAGAACGCAACCTTGTGGGGCCCCAGTGTTGAGGATCAGCGGGGAGGAGATGTTGTTGCCTACCCTCACCACCTGGGGGCGGCCCGTCAGGAAGTCCAGTACCCAGTTGCACAGGGCGGGGTCGAGACCCAGGGTCTCGAGCTTGATGACGAGCTTGGAGGGTACTATGGTGTTGAATGCCGAGCTGTAGTCGATGAACAGCATTCTCACATAGGTATTCCTCTTGTCCAGATGGGTTAGGGCAGTGTGCAGTGTGGTTGAGATTGCATCGTCACGGCAAGCAGTGCCGAAGCGCCAAGTCTAGGTCCAAAAGGCTCCTTAACAGCTTCTACCACCAAGCCATAAGACTGCTGAACAATTAATCAAATGGCCACCCGGACTATTTACATTGACCCCCCCCCCCCCCCCACCCCTTTGTTTTTACACTGCTGCTACTCGCTTTTAATTATCTTTTCATTTATTTATTTTATTTTTTACTTTATTTTATTTAGAAAATATTTTCTTAACTCTATTTCTTGAACTGCAATGTTGGTTAAGGGCTTGTAAGTAAGCATTTCACAGTAAGGATGTATTCAGCGCATGTGACAAGTAACATTTTATTTTATTTGATTTGAACAGTCTAGTAAGATAAACCGGATAGAGTTGCAGAGCATTATGGGTACTGTAGTACAACATGCTACAAAACATGACATACACTGCAGGTTTTTTTCCCCATGCACTGCAATGGTATGTATAAGGCTACATCAGCACTGAGTGACCAAAACATTACGAACACCTGCTCTTTCCATGACATAGACTGACCAGGTGAATCCAAGTGAAAGCTATGATCTCCTTATTTATGTCACTTGTTAAATCCACCTCAATCAGTGTAGATGAAGGGGAGGCGACGGGTTAAAGAAGGATTTTTAAGCTTTGAGAAATGGACTGTGTATGCGTGCCATTCAGCAACCCAATATTAGGATTTTGTACACTCAGTGAATGTCATGTTTCATTGTATGGACCTTCCTGTTTCTTTTTTCCCCCCACTGTAGCTCTACTGCCACTTGGTGGTGTTTTATGTTACTGCATTATTTGCAATGACAAAATCACTGCCAGAGCCATAAGATATACCTGACAACATTGGTGGGACATATCAACTGTCTGTTGTGCTAAAAAAAATAAAAGCAAGGATTTCAATGCAAGGATGATTTCTAATGATGTTTGTCTGTATATTGTTAGTTGCTGAATGTCTATTCTTTCCTGTTTGCCTTTCCAAGATCCTAGCTTGAACTGAGGGAAGGACTTTCACAGCATAATGAGCCGTGAAAGGCTCTGATGACAACACTATCAATTCTAACACCATAAATTTGGATGCTTACATCATTTGAACAGACAACAGGCGGATTGTTGTGCTGGGATCTGATGACTGTTTGGCTCTCTCTCACACAGTAACATTGTCCTCTCTGTCCTACCCTTCTAGATAGTTCCCTAACTGGCAAGACCCACCCCTCAACCCCGGCCATGTACAAGTACCGGCCCTCGTTCGGCACCATCCCTAAAGTCCACTACAACGCAGCAGGGGAGAAGGTCAGACTAAATGACTGAATTTGATAGTAATCGCAAACAGGCTTTCCCAGTATTTTACTGTATTCCTGCACAGTTGCGAATGTGAAATATAATAAAACCCTTTTTATTATAATATGGCTAGTCAAAATAATAATCCAGTCATATTTCTCACTACTTCTGTGTTGTTTTGTCTTGTCAGATTGTAATGCCAGATGACCACCGTAAGGCGTCAGCCATCTTGGAGGAAGGCCGTTGCCACGTTGACTACCGCTCAGAGCCCAACCTGGACCTGCCTGACTACCACAATGCCCCTCTCCACCGTACCTTCCAGTCCTCCCCACTGCAGCTGGACTCCTACCTCATCAACTCCCGCTCCCTCAGCCTGAAGCAGGCCCACCAGCGCAGGGACAAGGGCCAGCTGCCTACCCTGCAGCCCGAGACCGCCACCTCCACCCCCTACAAGAGCGTCTTCTCCCCCAACACACTGTCCAACCGTAACGGCAGCCTCTCCTACGACAGCCTGCTCAACCCCAGCATTTCCCCAGCCACAGAGGCAGAGTGCATGGCCCACCCCGGTATGCCCTCTATGGGCTTCCACACACCCTACCTGCCAACCAAAATGTGCCATGTGCGGGGGCCTGAACTGCAGAGCCAGAGGCAGCAGGTCCCCCCTAGCTTCAGTCCCATGTTGGGCTCCAGGGGGATAGGGATGAGCATGAGCAGGCAGTCCCCCCTGGACCGGGACCCGTCCCCGGTGCGCTATGACAACCTCTCCAAAACCATCATGGCATCCATCCAGGAGCGTAAGGAGATGGAGGAGAAGGAGAAGCTGCTGCTGCACCACGCAGGACACTCTCAGGCTCAGGCCTATAATCAGGCTCAGGACTCAGGCATGTTTGACAGCCCTGGAGGGTACGGCCTGCCTCCTAGCGCCTGCTACCCAGACGGACCCCGGGGCCCGAGCTCCAAAGGCCCCACACCCCCGGCCTATGGAGGCTCCAGGGACAACCTGATGGGGGTGGTGAGCTACGGGCCGCGGACCCCCGTACTGCGCTCCTCTGGTGGCTCCTCTCTGGTACGTGCCCCCAGGACTTCCTCCAGCTCCTTGCACACTGACAGCAGCATGCAGGGAGGAAGGGCCTCCGAGCCCTCCTACCGCTCCCCAGCCCATCAGCCCCACCACTCCCCCGCCATGCCCCAATCCCCCTCCTACACCCACCAGAAACTCTCCTTTATCCATGCCCTGGAGAGGACAGACTCACCCCGCCTGGGTGGCCCAAGGTATGAATCCTAACGTCCTCCTAACGTCTCCTGGGGTGCATGAAACGGGGCTGGGTACAGACCTCAGTCTCCACAGGAAGCCCTGCTGGCTGACTGGGAAGAAACTTGCAGTGTACGGGCTCAAGTCCCCCCCCCCCACACACAGGATGAGTAATTAGCCTCAGAGAGCTTAGGCTAGGTGTTAACATGTCTATTCTATATACCACAGGAGGTTGGTGGCACATTAATTAGGGAGAACGGGCTCGTGGTAATGACTGGAGCGGAGTTGGTGGAATGGTATCAAATACATCAAACACATAGTTTCCAGGTGTTTGATGTCATTCCATTTGCACCGCTCACATTATTATGAGCCGTTCTCCCCAGTTAAAGTGTCACTAACCTCCTGTGGTTATTATTATTATTGTTATTATTGTTATTATCATCCCCTCAGCAGCCTCCTGTGCTGTGTACATACAGTATATTTGAGATATTATACCCTTTCATCCAAATGAAGTACTGTGTATGTTACTGGATTTAAATGTTTTGCCTTCATAGGAGTCCACTTTTGTATTTTTCTAAATGATCTGTCTTTCGGATGAATAAAGTTCCATTACCCCACTATCATTTCCTTCTGTTTGCATGCTTATTTCCCTCCTGTCCCATCCCTTCCATCTGGGAGGGCAACATTAACATTTACGTCTCTCTATGCATGTTTTCACCACCTACAGAAACTCCATACAAACCCACAACATCACTAACAACACACTATCTATCGGCTTACCCCTTATGTCTTCTTTTATCATATTTTATTGAACAGGAAAAGACACCACAATTCACACACAGTCGATTTCCTTCCCACTTCCTTTTTACAACTCATTTCCAAAGGGAAACAAAAGACACATGGAAACGGCACAGCTTCCATGGAATTCATTTCAGAATAATAATGTAGAACTCTCTTTCTGCCACACAAATGTAGCTGTGTCGCCACTCCATGCCCGGCGAGGCCCACCGCACCATGCAACCGCGCTCTAACCCAACCTACCTTAGCCCTTGTTTCATAACATTTCATACAGATTTTGGGGTCATGAATACAACACTCATGGTAATTTACGCTAGTACCAGCAGGGACACTGGCATGTGTTTCATTACTCTAACTAGTGTCATGGTCATTTCCATCAAGCATGCTCCTGGGACATAACACCAACTACTAACATCACCAGAACATGCATGCAAGAACAATACACACTTTCTGTGTTTTATAATCCATGTGCAGGGGGGGGTTCTATCTAAAGCAAAGTTAGTTCTCACTTTCAAATAACTATGCCCTCTTGTTTTTCCCTACCCATTCAGAGAGGCCATGATGCAAAGTAAAGTGAATGGGCAAACGGACTGCCATCTAGGGCCCAACAGCTCCAGTGCCCAGGGCAACCCTCTCAGCCCTAGCCGCCACAGTAATGTCAAAAAGGTGACCGGGGTGGGTGGCACCACCTATGAGATATCTGTGTAAGAGTGCCCGGGGCCCGGGGCACCAAACCTTAAAGGAGAAGGCAGCATTGTCATGGCAACCACCTCCAATGGCAACAACATCCACGACCGGGAAAAGAGCAACTTCAACCTAAAGAGGGCTGATGTTTGTACAGAGTGTTGTGTTGTTGAATTCTGTGGCTTGTTGTGTTGGTTGTCACTGAAAAGTCTGAATCAGACAGACAGATCTTAAATGTATTGTTTACGGCGTCTCTCACTTGCGGTCTATCTGCTGTTATAAATTGGGCGGATCGAGCCCTGAATGCTGATTGGCTGAAAGCCGTGGTATGTCAGACCATATACCACGGGTTTGACAAAACATTTATTTTTACTGTTCTAATTACGTTGATAACCAGTTTATAATAGCAATAAGGCACCTTGGGGGTATGTGGTATATGGCCAATATACCACAGCTGAGGGTTGTATCCTAGCACTCTGCGTTGCGTTATGCATACAAACAGCCCTTAGCCGTACCTCCCTTAGCCGTAGTATATTGGCCTTATACCACAACCCACACTGGCCTTATTGCTTAAATATGTGTCATCATCACACTCACTACACACTCACTACACACCCACAGACCACAAGATTTTAACAGCCAGACACACAAACTCATACAATTGATGTCACACATCTTTGTTCAGTCACATTCTTTAAAATAGCAGTGGTATGGATAGCCATCTCCAAACCAATAAGTTATGCGTATAGCAGCACCCCATTGGATTCAAGCATACAGCATCCCTCTTAGGTATTCAAAGTGCTTCACATATCCTGTCCAAATGACCATGTCTGTCTGGTCCATCAACAACATGTTGGCCATTACTGAGTGGAACAGAGGGAAGATTACATTAAACCAGTGAGTTTTAGATCAATACAATCTTTAATAGGCTGACTGATCTGAGCAAAAGACAACACAACGGTGCTGTGTTGCACTCAGAGACACAGGTCTTGAATGTCTCCTAATCTACATTTATCCTCTGAGTTTTGAGGAGGTGTTTTAGGGCTTACAGGAGAGGAGCATATTAATCCAAACTCTAGCTGAGATCCAGTATTTACCTATACAGTATACCATAAGCTACAGTCTGTACGTTATCAGCAACATACAGTGCCTTCGGAAAGTATTCAGACACCTTGACGTTTTCCACATTTTGTTACGTTACAGCCTTATTCTAAAATTGATTAAAATAAATGTTTTCCCTCATCAGTCTACACACAACACCCCATAATGATAAAGCGAAAAGAGGTTTATAGAAATGTTAGCACATTTATAAAAAATTAAAAACAGAAATACCTTATTTACATAAGTATTCAGACCCTTTGCTATGAGACTCGAAATTGAGCTCATGTGCATCCTGTTTCCATTGATCATCCTTGAAATGTTTCTACAACTTGATTGGAATCCACCTGTGGTAAATTCAATTGATTGGACATGATTTGGAAAGGCACACACCTGTCTACATAAGGTCCCACAGTTGACAGTGCATGTCAAAGCAAAAACCAAGCCATGAGGTCAAAGGAATTATCCGTAGAGCTGCAAGACAGGATTGTGTCGAGGCACAGATCTGGGGAAGGGTACCAAAACATTTCAGCTGAATTGAAGGTCCCCAAGAGCACAATGGCTTCCATCATTCTTAAGTGGAAGAAGTTTGGAACCACCTAGGCTCTTCATAGGGCTGGCCGCCTGGCCAAACTGAGCAATCGGGGGAGAAGGCCCTTGGTCAGATAGGTGACCAAAAAAACAATGGTCACTCTGACAGAGCTCCAGAGTTCCTATGTGGAATTGGGAGAACCTTCCAGAAGGACAACCATCTCTGCAGCACTCCACCAATCAGACCTGTATGGTAGAGTGGCCAAACAGAAGCCAATCCTCAGTAAAAGGCACATGGCAGTCCACTTGAAGTTTGCCAAAAGGCACCTAAAGACTCTCAGACCATGAGAAACAAGATTCTCTGGTCTGATGAAACCAAAATTGAACTCTTTGGCCTAAATGCCAAGCGTCACATCTGGAGGAAACCTGGTACCATTACTACGGTGAAGCATAGTGGTGGCAGCATCATGCTGTGGGGACGTTTTTCAGCAGCAGGGACTGGGAGACCAGTCAGGATCGAGGCAAAGATGAACGGAGAAAAGTACAGCGAGATCCTTGATGAAAACCTGCTCCAGAGCGCACAGAATCTCAGACCGGGGTGAAGGTTCGTCTTCCAACAGGACAACGACCCTTAAGTACACAACCAAGACAACACAGCTTGAGAGGATATGCAGAGAAGAATGGGAGAAACACCCCAAATACAGGTGTGCCAAGCTTGTTCCATCATACCCAAGAAGACTGTCAAGAAGACTGTCTAGGCTGTCTTCGCTGCCAAAGGTGCTTCAACAAAGTACTGAGTAAAGGGTCTGAATACTTATGGAAATGTAATATTTCAGTGTTTCTTTTTTTTAAATAAATTAGCAAAAAATTCTAAAAACCTGTTTTTGCTTTGTCGTTATGGGGTATTGTGTGTAGATTGATGAGGAAAAAATACTTTCCCAATGCACTGTATATGTAGTCCAACACCCTATCTATTAGTTTAAATGTTATGTTAGAGTGACCCCCGACACAGACCAGTGCTAAGCACATACACAAAAGCCTGTGCTACTGAGTGTTACAGTGGTGGCTGTTGTCTGTGATCAGTTCTGAATACCCAGTCAAAACAGTCCTCTCCATATTCAGTACAAATCCCACCAGCTTGGCAGTCAGCCATGGACAGCCAAAACATCTGACAGGCAATTTCTTACTTTTGTGACTTAGTAGTTTTTTGTAAAAATAGGTCTACCCATAATAAGTTATGTTAATGTCATGTATAATTGTGTTTTGTTATGATTCAAATCAAGTGTGAAAAAACCTTGAAAATCAAAGAAGTCTTCAGCTGTGTTATAAAATAAAGAAAACTCACCATTGTTTTTCAAAATTATTATTATTTTATTTTTTATATATATACCCAACCTTTTGAAAATGTTTGCAACATCTTGCTTTTTATTCAGATGCTCAAGCTTGGAATGGATGTTTGTATTTGAGTGGATTTTTGTGTCGATAATTTATAACTTAAGTGAATAATAAATAACATAAGGCATACAGAGAAGGGGGTATACTAGTTTGTTGTATTTTGCAGTGTAAAAAAAGTTATTGATGAAACTGTAGGATGAAGCAATGAAAGTCATTTAAAAAAAAAATTTAAAAAGTGGCTACTTTCCCTGACTCTGTTAACACTGACTCTGGTAATCCTGACTGTCAGTCTGTCTGTTCAGAACATCAACAGGTTTCAGACTGAAGACAAGAAATCCATCTTTCAGCAGCTGTTTGGTACAGCAAACCAATTGTATTACGTAAGACGTATGGAAAGTCATACATAAAACTATGGGACTGTTTTTTTTGTGTTCACTGAAGAAAATAAGATATATTTGGTCTATAATTTTTGTTCATAAAAAAAATCACTGTACACTGAACAAAAAGATAAACGCAACATGTAAAGTGTTGGTCCAATGTTTCATGAGCTGAAATAAAAGATCTCAGAAATTTTTCATACACAAATTTGTTTACAGCCCTGTTAGCGAGCATTTCCACTTTGCATAGATTTTTTAAATCCTTTATGATTAAAGGCAAGTCAGTTAAGAACAAATTCTTATTTACAATGACGGCCTACCCCGGACGACACTGGGCCTATTGTGCACCACTGTTATGGACTCCCAATCACAGCTGGACGTGATACAGACTGGATTTGAACCAGGGACTGTAGTGACGCCTCTTGCACTGAGATGCATAGCCTTAGACCGTTGTGGCACTCGGGAGCCCAAGATAATCTATCCACCTGACAGGTTTGGCATATCAAGACGCTGATTAAACCACATGATCATTACACAGGTGCACCTTGTGATGGGGACAATAAAAGGCCATTCTAAAATGTGCAGTTTTGTCACACAACACAATGCCACAGATATCTCAAGTTTTGAGGGAGCGTGCAATCGGCATGCTGACAGCAGGAATGTCCACCAGACCTGTTGCCAGATAATTGTATGTTAATTTGTCTACCATAAGCCACCTCCAATGTCTTTTTAAAGAATTTGGCAGTACGTCCAACCTGCCTCAAACTGGACAGGCATGAGCTACGGACAACAAACACAATTGCATTTTATCGATGGCAATATGAATGCACAGAGACTGTGACAAGATTCTGAGGCCCATTGTCGTGCCATTCATCTGCCGCCACCACCTCATGTTTCAGCATGATAATACACAGCGCCATGTCACAAGGATCTGTACACAATTCCTGGAAGCTGAAAATGTCCCAGTTATTCCATGGCGTGCATACTCACCAGACATGTCACCCATTGAGCATGTGTGGGATGCTCTGGATTGACGTGTACGACAACATGTTCCAGTTCCCGCCAATATAGAGCAACTTCGCACAGCCATTGAAGAGGAGTGGGACAACATTCCACAGGCCACAATCAACAGCCTGATCAACTCTATGTGAAGCAGATGTTTTGCGCTGCATGAAGCAAATGGTGGTCACACCAGATACTGACCGGTTTTCTGATCCATGCCCCTACCTTTTTTAAGGTATCTGTGACCAACAGATTCCCAGTCCGTATTCCCAGTCATTTGAAATCCGTAGATTTGGGCCTCATTTATTTATTTCAATTGACTGATTTCCTTATATGAACTGTAACTAAGGTAAATCTTTGAAATTGTTGCATGTTGCGTTGATATTTTTGTTCAGTGTAGTGTTTTGCATCTTTCTTTTCTTGTTTGTAAAAGGCTGTCTGAACATGAGGTGAAAAATGGCACCTGGACATTTGCCCGTTCTGTGTTAATGACAGAATATACAGTGCATTCGGAAAGTACTCAGACTCCTTGAATTTTTCCACATTTTGTTAAGTGACAGTCTCACTCTAAATTGGATTCAATTGTTTTGTTTCCTCATCAAACTACACACACTACGCCATAATGACATAGCATGACCAGTTTTTTAGAAAAACGAAAATATTACATTTACATAAGTATTTAGACCCTTTACTCAGTACTTTGTTGAAGCACCTTTGGCAGCGATTACAGCCTCAACTTGAGTATATCGCTACAAGCTTGGCACACCTGTATTTGGGGAGTTTCTCCCATTCTTCTCTGCAGTTCCTGTCAAGCTCTGTCAGGTTGGATGGGGAGCGTCGATTGCATAGCTATTTTCAGGTCTCTCCAGAGATGTTCGATTGGGTTCAAGTCCGGGCTCTGGCTGGACCACTCAAGGACATTCAGAGACTTGTCCTGAACCCACTCCTGCATTGTCTTGGCTATGAGCTTAGGGTCGTTGTCCTATTGTAAGGTGAACCTTCACCCCAGTCTGAGGTCCTGAGCGCTCTGGAGCAGGTTTTCATCAAGGATCTCCCTGTACTTTGCTCCCTTCATCTTTGCCTCGATCCTGACTAGCCTCCCAGTCCGTGCTGCTGAAAAACATCCAAACAGCAGGAGGCTGCCACCGCCATGCTTGACCGTAGGGATGGTGCCAGGTTTCCTCCAGATGTGATGCTTGGCATTCAGGCCAAAGAGTTCAATCTTGGTTTCATCAGACCAGAGAATTATCTGATTGTCTTTAGGTGCCTTTTGGTAAACTCCAAGCGGGCTGTCATGTGCCTTTTACAGAGGAGTGGCTTCCGTCTTGCCGCTCTACCATAAAGGCCTAATTTTGAAAAAGTCAAGGTGTCTGAATACTTTCCGAAGGCACTGAACATGGATGAAAAGTATTATATTTGCTTGCAGCTACACAACTAATCAATTATATTGCCATTATGGCCTTTCAAGAGGACAATGATGTTTACTGCACAAATACATCTGATGGAATTGATTGAGATTGAATAGAACAGATAGCCAGATTGCAGGTTGCCATTAAAAAGTCCAAACATGCTTGTGACTGAATGGTCCCACTTATGGATGGTAGAGTCCTTTCTAATAACACATTTTTAAAGCCAAAATAATTGTACCTATTTATCGAGATACTCACTTTATTTAAAGTACCACAATTCTACATATACTGTAATAAATGTATGTGTATATTGTACACACAGTGCTGTTTCTAGGCACAATCCACATAAGCAGCAGCTTAAAAAGAGTTGGCCACTAAAATGTTTTACTCGTGATGTGGGTGGGCCCCCCAACCAAATCTCGCTTAGGGCCCCCAAATGCTAGATTTTTGCTACATTTGAATATATCAGAGACAGAGTATACAGGCAGATGTGACCCTCGCATTTTTATTTTTTTAATATTATTTTTATTTCACCTTTATTTAACCAGGTAGGCCAGTTGAGAACAAGTTCTCATTTACAACTGCGACCTGGCCAAGATAGAGCAAAGCAGTGTGACACAAACAACTGAGTGACACATGGGATAAACAAACGTACAGTCAATAACACAACAGAAAAACACAATAGAAACATCTATATACAGTGTGTGCAAAAAGTAGAATTTTTTTGTTGCATTGAAGATTACCTGTTCCAGGTAATGTTATTTTAGGTTCTTGTTTATGACACATGCCATTCCAATTCTCCATCTAATCATATTAGCAGAGCAATTGCAGGCTATAAGCTTAAAATATGAGGTTACACATTAATACCAACTGGTCTGACCCCATAGCATACCCTGATTGTATTATATTAAACGTGGAAAAGGCAGCTAGTTAGGTTACTATGCCATACATATTTTAAGTTTAATCTATATATTGGGTCACTTGTCTCATAATAGTTTCAATTTAATCTTGAGATGATCACTTGTTTTATGGGAATAAAAATATTTAACTCAAATTCACCTGTGGTTCTTGCAGGTGACCCAACATTGTTTATACATACTTGAATCCTCCCCGTCAAGCACACACTTATGACGAAAGTGATTATTAGTCTTCCTTTAGATGACTGACATTTATTTATTTTTTTGCTGTGTTTTGTCTGACGAACATTACACCAAGTCACCTCACCTGAATAATATGGACCAGTGCAGAATACCTGTTGCTGTTTGTCTTGCTTATCATAATCAGATGTAGTATTATTTGTATTTTTTTACATTTGTCATATGAATAGAAAAATGAAAGGTGTACGGTGCATTCGGAAAGTATTCAGACCCCTTGACTTTTCCACATTTTGTTACGTTACAGCCTTATTCTTAAATGGATGAAACCGTTTGTTTCCTTCATCAATCTACACACAATACCCCATAATTACGAAGCAAAGACAGATTTTTAGAAATGTTTGCAAATTTATTAAAAAAAAAAAAACTTAAATATCACATTTACATAATTATTCAGACCCTTCACTCAGTACTTTGTTGAAGCACCTTTGGCAGTGATTACAGCCTTGAGTCTTCTTGGGTATGACACTACCAGCTTGCAACACCTGTATTTGGGGAGTTTCTCCCATTCTTCCCTGCAGATCCTCTCAAGCTCTGTCAGGTTGGATGGGGAGCGTCTCTGCACAGCTATTTTCAGGTCTCTCCAGAGACGTTCGATCCGGTTCGAGTCTGGGCTCTGGCTGGGCCACCCAATCAATTGAATTTACCACAGGTGGACTCCAATCAAGTTGTAGAAACATCTCAAGGATGATTCATGTAAGCAGGATGCACCCAAGCTCAATTTTGAGTCTCATAGGAAAGGGTCTGAATAATAAATAAGGTATTTCTGTTTTTTTTATTTTTAATACATTTGCAAACATTTCTGAAAACCTGCTTTTGCGTCGTCATTATGGGGTATTGTGTGTAGATTGATGAGGATTTTTATTGAATAAATTTTAGGATAAGTCTAACGTAGAAAAATGTGGAAACGGTAAAGGGGTCAGAATACTTTCAAAATGCACTGTATATGTACGGGTGACTTCTCAAATGAAGGAAACACCAACATAAAGTGTCTTAATAGGGCGTTGAGCCACCACCAACTAGAACAGCTTCAATGCACCTTGGCATAGATTCTACAAGTGAATGGAACTATTGTTGATGGCGGTGGAAAATGTCTCAAACCGTCGCTCCAGAATCTCCCATAAGGGTTCAATTGGGTTGAGGTCTCGTGACTGAGACGGCAATGACATATAGTTTACATTATTTTCATGCTCATCAAACCATTCTGTGACCACTCATGTCCTGTGGATGGGGGAGCATTGTCATCCTATCGGGGCATAGCCATGGTAGTCAAAGTAATGGCCTGCCTAGCATTTTTTTCGTACCCTAGGCATGATGGGATGTTAAGTGCTTAATTAACTCAAAACGACACCTGTGTGGAAGCACCTGCTTTCTTACTTTGTATCCCTAATTTACTTGTTTCCATTATTTTAGTAGTTACCTGTAAATGCTTAATAGTTGTTTTTATTAAAAGGAAATATTTGCCACTTGACAGAATTAGAATAAAGAAAATGTTGCCAAGCCTAAGGTTGAACTGTACTGAAAAATGATATGTAAAGTGTTGGTCCCATGTTTCATGAGCCAAAATAAATTAGCCCAGAAATGTTCCATAAGCACAAAAAGCTTATTTCTCTCAAACTTGTTTACATCCTTGTTAGTGAGTTTCTCCTTTGCGAAGATAATCCATCCACCTGACAGGTGTGGCATATCAAGAAGCTGATTAAACAGCATGATCATTACACAGGTACACCTTGTGATGGGGACAATAAAAGGCCACTCTAAAATGTGCAGTTTTATCACATAACACAATGCCACAGATGTCTCAAGTTGAGGGAGCATGCAATTGGCATGCTGATTGCAGGAATGTCCATCAAAGCTGTTGCCAGAGAATTTAATGTTAATTTCTCTACCATAAGCCACCTCTGTCGTTTCAGAGAATTTGGCAGTACGTCCAACCGGCCTCACAACCGCAGACCACGTGTAACCACGCCAGCCCAGGTCCTCCACATCCGGCTTCTTCACCTGCGGGATGGTCTGAGACCAGCCATCAAGACAGCTGATGAAACTGGATTATTTCTGCCTGAAATAAAGCCCTATTGAGGGGGAAAAAAAACTCATTCTGATTGGATGGGTGGGCCCAGGCCCACGCCATGTGAAACCCAGATTAGGGGCTAGTTAATTTATATAAATTGACTGATTTGCATATATGAACAGTAACTCGGCAAAATTATTTAAAATGTTGCATTTATATATTTGTTCAGTATATTGGTGTTGATTAGTTTCAGGGACACATGTTGATCAAAATGGACATATTTGTTCAATGACATTTCAGTTCTTTGTATCATCAATAATATGCCTTCTCTACAACAGCACCATCAGTTGGAATATATTAGAATGCATTTCACTAGTCACAACAGTACTGATACAGTACAGAACTTGAAAGGTTGGTGAACAAGCATTGATTATCAAACAAATGTAACCAACTGATGAACATTTTAATATAGTTTACTCAATGTGTACCATTAGATGTATCAAAAGTTCAACCCTCACCATCTTGCAAGGCAGCCTGAGATAGCCTTCACTTTCCATACCAGACTGGCTCTACTGCTCTTCCCACTTAGAAATTCCTCACCCTATGCAACAGACAGACAAAAGGGTCGTTGAGAGCTTTTATTGGAAGGTGGAGGAAACATCTCAAACCATTTGAGTGCAAATGAAAAGCAACATTCCATCCTGTACATGTATTTACAGATGCACTGGCGCGTCGATGCACCTAAGGGGCAGGGTCAACTCAGTGGGTACAGGTTAGGATGGTGAGCACACCTGATACCGCATCATTACACTCTTGCACTATACATTTTCTACATGCTTTAGTTTCAGTTTGAAGGAATGTATTATGCCCTAAAACAGACTTGAGCCACCGGGAAGAGTACCCAAGCCAGGAAGTACTGTAGCCTATACCAAAGTCTGATGAACCATCGTCTTACATTTTGATTTGGTGTGATCGGTCTTCAACAAAAAAAATGAAACAAAAAACACCTTTGTGATTTGATGAATTATGTGCATCAAATCATCTGCAGCAGAACATCTTAGATACGAGTCACCGATAACTGGTCCAAGGACTACAGTACCCAAAATGCACCCGATGTTAAACACGTTATGGCTACGTCTCAATGGTCCAAAGTGTCTTTCTCCATTAATTTCCTCTCCTTCATCTGAACCTCACAGCAGATAGGTGAAAGCAAACTCCTGCCTGGTAAGCATCCACCACATTTCCCTGCCTTTATGTACATAACTACCTCAAATATATCCTGCCCTTGCACATTGATCTGGGACTCCCTGTATAGAGCTTCATTCTTGTGTATTTTATTCCTCTCGGGTTGCTATTTTTCTCTCTGCATCGTTGCAAAGGGCAGTAGGCATTCCACTGTAAAGTGTACACCTGTTGTATTAAATGTGACAAATATTAGGGGTTTCACCTCATCTCTATTCAGATCAGTATAGACAAAGGAGAGGAAGCCTCCATATTGAGATGCATACCAAGACATTACAGCTCCTCTCTGCCCGTTTCCATTTTAGGTGTGGCACTTACAAGCAGTCCTATTCCCTATAAAACTAACGTTGCTTCATTCAGAAAAAAAAAAGACTTACCCAATGTGGGAATTACCAATATCACAAGCCTCATTTCACAGTATGTCAAGTTGACACAGATGAGCAGTCTACAGACAACTTGTTTTCCATGATGGAAACAAGAGGGCGGGTGGGGAGGGGCACAATTGAATGAATGGATACTTTTTGTGTGGCACCAAGGTCTTGCGATCTCTCGAGGCAAACAAATCGTTAAAAAAAACTAAATCAATATGCAAGAGTCCAAATTCAGTTTCTTTAGAGTCTATTGTAGAAAAAGAGGGAAATGACAAGTTGAAGATCAGTAAAGCAAGTTCTTGGATTCATTTCTTCTCTTCTGCCTTTTCCTCTTTCTTTTCCTCGGGTGTCTTGGTCTTGTCGTCCTTTACAGATAGTGCCTCCAGTTTCTCTGCCACTTTGTTTGCACGGTCAACATTTCCTCCTGCAGAGAAGTACAGAAAGATGAGACATGAACTCTTTGTCAGTGTGGTGTCACGGTGGCCAAGATGAGGCTCCAAACCAAACGTATTTAGAAAGCCCTTTTTTACATCAGCAGATGTCAAAGTGCTTATTCAGAAACCCAGCCTAAAACACCAAAGAGCAAGCAATGCAGATGTAGAGGCAGGGTGGCTACACATCAACAGTGCACGGTAACAGTCCTCTTCATTTAAGAGCATGTTTTAAGGCATTGGGGATGTCTGCCATTTCAATGACTAAGAATATTCCAGTTTGAGTTTTTCCCAAGACTTCTCGTTCCACGGATACATTACGCAAGGTTAATCTACTGAGTAGTGATTAACATGTGACCTGCTCAACAATGGTTGTTCTTTGTAATTAATATTACAGAGAAAACAATTCTAAGTGTGCCAGAACATACCAACACTAGCCTAACAGTAGGCCAGCGAGTTGTTACATTCTGTATGTTAATTTAGCAGACATAAAAAGTTCTGGGCTGGAGTGAGCAGCAGAGAACAGAGTATTGTCTGCATACTGACTGAAAGAATGTGGGAGAAAAAAAAAAAAAAAGTACACCAACCTGATCCATCTTGAGATTTTCTGACTTCCTCCTTGCATTCATCGAACTTCACCTTAAATTTCTGAGCGTCTGAAAAGGACAGGACAAGTTATTTGAAACCCCAGCCACACTTTTTGCATGAGAAAGCTGACTGAATTGTTAAAAGCTAAACGCAGTGACTAAAATAGACGTGTTGTCACGCTCACTTTCTGCATTGAGGAAACGTATTGCCAGGAGTTCAGGTTTGGGATGCTCATCAGCGAAGTCGGCGAGTGTGTTCCATACCCAGGCCCTGTCGCTGCCAGCGTTGGGCTTCAGCTCCATCACAGGAAAAACTGAAAGAGCAGAAGATGAAAAGGAATTAGGCCTCTGACTCAGAGTCAATGACTCAGAGACAATGACTTGTTTTTCTTATACCTCACCATCATCTCATACTTAGAATGGTAATTTGGTGGGTGGACAGGCAACATGCATGGGTTAACGAAAAGGTTTCAGTCCAACAAACACACGCTAGACAACAGTGATAAACACTACTGGTTGAGACAGGGAGTCTTCCGTGACTCACTGTTGTGATTGGCGCAGATCTTCAAGGTCCGGTCTCTCCTCATCAATAGGCGGATGGTTCCCTTCTCTTTGTGTTTCAGGAGCTTGACGTCGCCTGTGCCGCGCTCCTTCCACTCTGGTGGCTCGTTCTCAGACGCAAAACGGTAGAGCTTCGCACGCCTGAGGGGAGAGACAATATGGGTAGAATGATGAAGCTGTGCATGGAATCAGTGACAATACCTGGGTGACAGAGGCAGGGCTCTATGCCAACCTTTCTTTTAAAACAAGGAGCATGTGTGCTTAAGTTGAAAAATATAGGCACACACAAAGAAATTTAGGAGCAACACAAAAAACATTTGAGGTAATAATTTTTCCTAGGTGCATTGGGGATCCTAAATTAAAATTCCAGGTCACACAGCAAACTATTTAGGAGCTTAGGAGAGTAAAATGTTCCACACTGTAGAGCCCTGAGAGGGCTGGATGGTTTCATAACACTTGAGGTGAATCCTCACTTCCAATTTAGTAAAACAAATTACTTAAGTCTCCCATTGACAGTGCATGCCTAAGTGCAAATTCAACAAATTTAGAAGGTAAGTTCGATATAAGGATTCAGCCCTAAATGAATTACAAATTAAGTATTGCACAATGATTTAGGCTATTCAAGGTTTTCATCATCAGCTTACATTTTGAACAGTTCCTCCTCGTCCTCCTCTAGCGTCTTCACATCCTGCTCTGGAAGAGACACGATGGGCTCATAATGGGGATCGTGGTTTGATTCTTCTGCATTGTCTGTTGAAGTCTCCTGCTCTTCTGGTGTTTCCTATGAAACAAGATTTACACACACGTTAACCCACAAAGGTAGATGTCTGCGGCCGCGCTGAAATCTAATTAGCATATTTTTTTTAAAAGGCTAGACATAAGATATATTTTTGCATCGGATGCATCTCAATCCACCGCAACCGCCTATGTAACCCTTCCATATCAGTGGTGAAAGGTGACAGAGCGGTGTTTGTCAGACCATGAGACATCCCGAAAAATCAGTCTACCCACAAAATTGTCTGTAGCGTCCGACCAATTTAGCCTACAAACTGTTATGACACCTCTACGGAAAGATGACTCACGATGACGTTCTCCGTTTTGCTCTACGACCCTGGGACTGAAGTCGGTACAGCCGATCTGACAACTTCTGTCTGTGGCGTCCGAAAACAGTTTGGGCTACACACTAACATGAACCCTCTGTGTAAAGGTGAGACTCTCACGAACAGGTCTGTTGTTAAGCTCTAGGATGCCCACAGGCCTGACAAGACACGTTTAAAGGTCCCCCGGTACCAGTTGAAAAAATGTATTTAAGTACATTTTTTACCGAACCTTTCTTTTACTAGGCAAGTCAGTTAAGAACAAATTCTTATTACAATGACGGCCTACTCCGGCCAAACCCTAACCCAGATGACGCTGGGCCAAATGTGTACCGCCCTATGGGACTCCCAATCACGACTGGTTGTGACCGCTGCGCCACTTGGGAACCCTATTAAGTGACAAATTAAACACATGTAAAAAATAATATTATTGTACTGTAGCTCTCAGATATAGGATAGACAGTTTCAGAACAAACTTCTTTTAGACCATTTTTTGGGGAGTATCTGTTATTCGATGCGTTTCTATGGGATAATAGCAGTCCAAAAATAAATAAATCATCAGGTATTGTTTGATACTTTAAAAAAACACGATAATCAAAAATCAAAATTATCCTTGGTATGACCTTCTAAAAATAAATTCCATATAGCTTAGTACAACCCCCCTCCAGTTTAGACTCATAGTTTCACCTGGATTGTCCTCTCGTTTCAAGTTAGTGAAATGTACTTTACTAGTCAATGTATTAGACTGTAAAAACAGTAGGCTCCACCAACTAACTGCAGAGGGAGGTGAATAGAGGGATTTGAGAGATCAGGCTTCGAGGTTATCTTTTGTGTGCAATTTGCTGTGGCAACTGAACTTAGTGGTGCTGGTGCTGAGCCAAGCATCTTTGCTGCTGGATGGCTTTCTAAAAGGCCTTGCAAATCCATATGATCTCACACTTACTTCAGAACATGATAATATGGCCTAACATTACATAAAAACGCTCAAGAGGAGAGGAAGAGAAAAGTGAAGCAAGTGGACAATAAATTACAAAACAATAACTTTTATGTTAGCTGGACAACTAGGCCCAATTTAAACAAATAACTGACGTTAGTTCTGTTTGTACATGAGTTAGCCAAATTTGCAGTCAGCTACCAAAAAACTACCGTGACACAAATATCAGCAAGCCATCTTGCTAGATACTACTTTAAGATTAATTGATTAACGTTAACTGCCTGAACAAAATGTATGAAAGGGGCGCGAGGCTCCATGCGTTCGGAGTAACGTAACTGTATGGCTAGCAACATGTCTCCGTACAAGACTAGCAAGTCATTTCAATCGTTGTCTTGTTACGTTAGCTAATGAAGTTATCGGCTTGATTATATAGCTAACAGTGCCATAACTCAAACAGTATGTCAATGTTCACTTATTTTCTAGCTGGATAGATGGTAAACACGCACTGAGAAAGTTGACATTCCTTTCGGCCTGGTGTTAGCAAGCCAGCCAGCTAACGTTAGCTAGGCCATTCGGGAAAGTACCAAGCTAGCAAGTTAGTTAACTAGAGATGGAAAATAGGTTTAACCATCGTGTCAATGACATATAGCTAGTTAAATGCAAGTATCCACTCTTAAATAAAAATGCAAACAAACATTGTAAGCTCAGGACACTTCCACAATATTGCCATTTAAAAAGATGCTAACGTTAACTAGCTAGTTAACTGGCTTTTGTTAGCTAACGTGTTAGCTAGCTGGCTAACAATTACTGTCAGGATAACATACAACTAGGTTCAAAGCCAAATATTGTACATGGATGTATACCCAAATACATATTAGGTTTAAATGATCATTTTGAAAGTAGTGGTGGCACGATTATACCACAGACATAATCAAATATTTAGATCATTGTTCTGTTAGCTAGCTAACTAGATGGCTAGTTAGCCAGCCATTTAGCTTTGGAGCAGATATAAAGGGCGGCAAAAGTATCGAGTTACCCACTTTTCTGACATATACAACAAAGGTATAACTGATTGACCATTGCCAGTAAGTCATTGTTTTGAGACCAATTTACACTTTAGACCTTCAATGCTGATGCTTAACGAGGTTGTTAAAAATCAGCATCCCTAGCCGGCACAACCCTAGCAAGATAAACTTTGAGAATGCCAATCAAAACATCACAATTGAAATTAAATGTACATTTAATTAAATGGACGGCACATAAATAAGTTTAAAACTCACAAACGTACCTTCGGATCTGCCATGTTAATGTAGATGTTTGTAGATTACGGAATTTAGTTTGATTGATTCAAAACCAAACTCTCCGTTCGCCTTGAGTTCCTCTCTCTTCTTGCTATAGATTTCGCGCGTCGAAATGTCCCATTCGCGTTTCCTCCATCCCAGCATCCCCCCTTTCGACAGTATTTTAAAGGGCTCTAAAGCGTATAAAATGCTCTACAAATGTCATAATGGTATGTGTGATATTATTTTACGAAACATGAATACACTCGGTGTATTATTGTTTTCTTTATTAAAAATGGTAATATACTTGCATTGCAATGCACTCGAGTACTGCAGACATTTCATTCTGTGTTGTAAAATGGTAACTGTGAAATGTTGCTACATATCTCAAAAGTGGCATGTGTGGTTAAAACATTGGATAGATAGGTAACTAGCTAGAAACAATTTCATTGTCAACAAAAGTAACAACCTGACAGTGGCTAACGCCAACAACAACCCATTCACTTTTTTTGTAGATCTAGCAGCTTCCTCACTTCCTGTGTCAGAAAAAAAATATAAATATATAGAGTTATCCCACTATTACACAAGTAACAGGAATCATGGAGAATATGCATCTTCTATATTTTCAGTTGAAGAATCCAGTGATGAAATTGTTTCTAGCTTCGTGTCGAAGTTCATATTAGCACGTGTCCCACAATATGGCAGCCCGTTGTTTATTCTAGTTATCATTGAATTCCCCATAAAACAAATGTTCTTCATCAGAGAAAAAGTGAAGGTAACTTGGTTGTTTGCTTTTATGTATAGTAATGTCCTAGGTAAAAAAAAATTCAGTGCTATATTAAGTTCCTGCTTTTAAAAATGTGCTTTGCTAAATCTTCTTTACAGCCACTTTGCTACACTAACTGTAACAACTCTGTAAGGTCTGTGAGAGCTTCCGGTTTCTTTGATGCATACATAAAGCAATGCAGAAATAATGTATGTGTAAAATGTGTATTTTGACATGAAATGCAGACTGATAGTCCAGATGAACTATCCCCACTAACAAGAACAGGACAGATGTTGGTGACTTCCCAGTGAATGTTTCTCCATTACTGAAAGAGGAGAATGCATCTGACCCCAAAGAACATTTAATATAAGGGGGGACAAAAGAGCCAGTAGATGTGACGGACGGGGTGAAAACAGATGAACCCAAAGCTGAAGGAGGAGGAGGAAGCAGCCTCTTTTCCGACCCTAATAATTTGCACAGCTACGTCCAAGTGGACATCTTCACCTCTGAGATTTTCAAAGAATGAGGAGGAGAGTGACAAGGCCATGAAGATGGTGCATGGCATGCAGTGGAAGACTGACCCTATCCTCAAGAAGAGGGGGTGGGATGATGCCGGGCAACCCCCTCTCCAAGAAGCAGGAGCCAGAGCAGGATGTGGCACCCCTCAGTGTGCAGATTGCCAACGTGGTGGTGCCACTGTGGAATGTACCTTATGATGAGCAGCTGAGGAGGAAGAAGCAGGAGGTGGAGGGGGTGCTGCAGAGACTGGTCAGGTACAGAGACATGTATAAACCCATGCCACGTGTGGGCTTTGGTTCACTTACAAAGAATGGCCTTAAGTGGGGCATTGATAGGATTACTGCAGTCGATTGCATTATATCCTGTCTATTATTATATCCAGACATGAAAGACACCAAAGAAATGTACTAATGAGATGACTTTATAGTTGTCCTTCCTGTGGTCTAATGAACAGAACAATTGGATGTCTTTATTTGAGTATGTCTTCATTAACAATTGATAAAGATGAAAGGTGTGTAACTCAAACCAAACAAAGGAAAACTGACTGTGCATCATGTTGTTTTTATGTCCTCCCCTTTTCTGTTCAGATAAATGGGCAACACCAACAAAGCGATGCTGCTCTGGCTGTTTGTTCAGAAGAAGTTGCCCTCTGGAAGACATTCATCCATATCCATCTCAGGTACAATGCCTACTGTAGAATTGCTCTTCAGAAATCCCTACAGAACCTCTCTCTGAGTGCTGTTGTTTTGAAACCCCCAGGCTGTTAGGCCTATATGTGGCTGCCTGACCTGGCAACCTTGGATGAAGCTTTGCAGTTGCTGAAAGAAGCTGAAATTAAATCCAGATGCACTCTGACATTTTGGTCATCCTATTGAATGAGTGAGTCTCTCAGCTACCAACAAGGGGTTTGACAACCTAGTGTCTTCAAAAAATACATGCACTGACTGTACTCCCTGTTTGGGTATGCACAACTTTGACCCTAATCCTCTTTCCCCTACTCTTATCATGCAGACTGAATACAGGAACAAGTGTGAGTTCGTCATTGGTATTGGAGCGAATGGAGAAGATGATAAGAGTCTGTACAAAGGGGGCTCCTGTGCCGTGGTGGGACCCTCAGACTGCATCCACGTCGCCACTAAGGCCAAGAAAGTGGTCTGCGAGTTCCAAAAATGTATTAGGTATTAAAGACATCTTACTGAGAGGGAGGCCTCATCTCTGTCCTGCACTGATCCCTCCCTGATCACAGGACTCAATGTCACATCTCAGTGAAAGATTCTGTCCACGGCATCAGATCTGCCCAATACGCTATTTGACCTACTAACTGGTTTTATCATGCAACCAGAAGGAATACAAAATATAGTTGCACACAGCAATACAGTAGCCGGGTGGTCTCAAATCAGTTTGTGCTGTATATAGCCAATTCTTACTTCTTTAGACCCATCATATGCTATTTGTTTATCTACACAGGACAACCCCATACTCCGTGTATAGGCCTGAGGCATACGAGGTCCGTTGGAAGTCGCAAACAGTGCAGACCACAACAAGGACCAAGCAGGCCGTGGCGGTGTTCTTTAACCCACAGGTGCAGAAATCAGGTTTCAAAGTGGTTAATACTAAAGTAATACAGATGGTAGTGATTCTTAGATTAGAACGCATAAATGTGTACATTTCTGTGCCACAGCCCAAGCTTGTGTATAACTGAACAATGTGAAAAAGTGAAAGTGACTCCTTTCAAATCCTGTCAGTCATTTAACTGTTTATTAGGGATTCTCTTGCCCTTTTTCAACTCTGCAGAAATCAAATACCCTGAAGAGCCTCTGTGAAAGAGTATATCACAGAGGATGACAAAGAGTGATGTAACTGCTCTGTACTTTGTTTCAGCGAGACAAAGGTAAGATCATCAGAAAAACAACAAGTTAACGGTGCAATAATGCACATGGGAATGTTGTGATTGACAGATAATGTTCGGTTCACGAAGGCAATCCCCTAACTCAGAGGACTTGACGTGTGAGCTGGTAGCTGGAGAGGAGTGTATTCATGAGGAGCTTCTTGGCCTGGAGTTCAAGATATCCCCTTATTACTTTTTCCAGGTGAGTATCCCATGTCATGTATCATAGCTGTAGACTCTTCATCCTTTTTACCCACCATCTTCGGTCCATTTGGCATTATTAAATTGAGCTCCAGGAAGTTGTATTTCCTCAGCCATTTTAAGAGCATCTCATCCAAGTTAGTGTCTCTGAAGTATGGCATTACAATGATTTATAGCTGTATAATATGTCACTGAGCGGGTGAACACATGGGCAGCAGAGGTGCTGTCCTCAGCTGTAGGAGAAAGGGCCCAGCTGGACAAGGACAGCACTGTGCTGGATGTATGCTGCAGAGCAGGAACCATTGGCATCTCCCTGGATAAGGTACTCTAGAGCAGGGTTTCCCAAACTCGGTCCTGGGCCCCCCAGGACCGCCCTAACAATACACAGCTGATTTAAATAACCAACTCATTATCAAGTTTTGATTATTTGAATCAGCTGTGTAGTGCTGGGGGGGCTGAGTTTGGGAAACCTTGCTATTGAGAGCTGCAGGGAGAATGTTTTTTAAACTTTTAAATAAGGACTCATGGCATCGTACATACAGTTGAAGTCGGAAGTTTACATACACCTTAGCCAAATACATTTAAATTCAGTTTTTCACAATTCCTGACATTTAATCCCAGTAAAAATTCCCTGTCTTAGGATCACCACTTTTATATTAAGAATGTGAAAATCACATTCCCAGTGGGTCAGAAGTTTACACGCACTCAATTAGTATTTGGTGGCATTGCCTTTCAATTGTTTAACTTGGGTCAAATGTTTCGGGTAGCCTTCCACAAGCTTCCCACAATATGTTGGGGGAATTTTGGCCCATTCCTCCTGACATAGCTGGTGCAACCGAGTCAGGTTTGTAGGCCTCCTTGCTTGCACATGCTTTTTCAGTTCTGCCCACAAATTTTCTATAGGATTGAGGTCAGAGGTCAGTCTCGCCTGCAGTCCCTCCTACCCCCAAACATGATGCTGCCCCCCCCCCCCCCCCCCGCGCTTCACAGTTGGGATGGTGTTCTTCAAGCCTCCCCCTTTTTCCTCCAAACACAACAATGGTCATTATGGCCAAACACTTCTATTCTTGTTTCATCAGACTAGAGGACATTTCTCCAAAAAGTACAATCTTTGGTCAACATTGATTTTTTCTGAGGTCTTGGCTGATTTCTTCTGATTTTCCCATGATGTCAAGCAAAGAGGCACTGAGTTTGAAGGTAGGCCTTGAAATACATCCACAGGTACACCTCCAATTGACTCAAATTATATCAATTAGCATATCAGAAGCTTCTAAAGCCATGACATCATTTTGGGGAATTTTCCAAGCTGTTTGAAGGCACAGTCAACTTAGTGTATGTAAACTTCTGACCCACTGGAATTTTGATACAGTGAATTATAAGTGAAATACTCTGTCTATAAACAATTGTTGGAAAAATTACTTGTCATACACAAAGTAGCTGTCCTAACCGATTTGCCAAAACTATAGTTTGTTATCAAGACACTTGTGGAGTGGTTGAAAAACTAGTTTTAATGACTCGAACCTAAGTGTATGTAAACGTCTGACTTCAACTGTACATATCAAGCAGGGTTGGGGTTACATTTCATTTCAGGAAGTAAACTGAAATTGAAATGGTATAGACCACAACCGGTATGGATGAATCTGTCTGGTAATGTGTGACGAAGGAAAAGTAATTTACTCTGTTGACACTGTCTTTCTGCTTCCTGCAGAGGGTGAGGAAAGTGATTGGGATAGAGATGTTTCAGGAAACAGAGAAGGACGCCAAAGTCAACGGTAAGAGGCATAATCAGATTGGTCAAGCTGCACCAATGTGCCCAGAGTTATTCAGTCCTCAATAATTTTGCAGTAGCGGTATGAGAGCAAAAACCTAACTGTGACTAAAACGTTTCAGGGCTGATTAACATTGAGTTCCACTGTGGAAAGGCTGCTGAAGACATTTCAAATGGTGCTCAGCACTGTCATATCCCCAAACGTCACAGCCATCGTGGACCCACCCAGAGCAGGCCTACGTATGCTCAAAAAGATACTGGAGCCTCTCCCACACATTCTATCAGTTTGTCAATGCACTGTATTGTCCAATTGTGTGGAAGGAGAAACACTAATTGATCAACTACCTAATGTCTAGATCCCAAGGTCATTCTGGCAATCAGAGCATGTGAAGAGGCTGGTTTATGTGGCATGTGATGCTAAGTCTGCCATGAACAACTTTATTGAGTGAGGTATAACATCCTGTCACCTGTCTCCCATGGTGAAATCCCTGAACGGTTTCTTTCCTCTCCAGCAACTGAGTTACTAAGAATGCCTGTATCAGTACACCACCCAAAGGGATATTTAATGTATGCTTTTTAAAAACGTACACATCTACCAATAGGTCCCCTTTGCAGAATATTTTTGAAAATCACTGCTCCACTGAGACCTTACAGATAATTGTGTGGGGTAGAGAAGGTAGTCATTCAAAATCACATGAAACACTTATTGCACACAGTGAGTCCATGCAACTTACTATGCGAGTTATGCGTGCCATAAGAGTGAATACTTGACTCGAGGCTGTTCATTTAATGTGGGTTCTCTGTAGATATCTTAGTACAATTTGGGGCAGGATAAAAGTGAATTTCAGTTTAATAGATCCTTGGTTGACGTCTTGATGCATGTATGAATTACAAAGACCCCACTCCCCAAAAATAAGCTCTGGTTAATTTGGGGACAGTAATATAGACAGGGGTCATTTCAAGCAGGAGCCAGCCTAAGTCATGACGATTTTATTTGCATAAACCAATTTCACTGAAAGTCAGCGATCCCAAGTCGCTGTTACATACTTCATTTTCTAGGCAGCAATATCTCTAGCAAACAACTTGTTACAACTCTAAAAAGTGTAAAAGGCATATTTTCTTTACACACTAACACTTGGCAAGACAGAACACGCAAATATGAGGTGTGTGTGTGTGGGGGTCATTCAATACAACAGCATTGTGCCCGTGTACAATGGTGAATTCTGATCAGCTGCATTAAACATTCAGGAAAAGCGCACAAACCGAATGCCACACAATGAATGCACATCAGTTTATATTTTGTTCCAGCAGGTATTGCATCTTTATCCTTTCCTGTGTGTAATATTTATATTTAAGTATTGTATGCAGCAACCTACAGTATTCTATAAAAATGCATAAGACTGTATTTAAGCTTTGGTTCACACTGCTTCTTTAGCTATCGGATTTAATTATAAATGACATGATCGTATTTTGTTCGAGGTAAAGTGTGCCAACTTAATTTCCGAAGATTGCCTTATGCAGAGGATCGTAGTTATCCTACACAATGCTTGAAAACGTGATTGATCAGAACACACACACACAATAATGGCAAACAAACCTTGTTATAGACGACCAAACCATTAAAACAACTCTTAATTAAAAATCTGTACATGCTAAAGGCAATTCTTCCAGAACATCAATATTAATGTCTTGTCGCATTATGACACATCTTAACTGGCTAAACAAATGCTGTATCAGGAGGGGCTTGGTCAATCCATTTCCCTTGAAGGGGGACTTGGGCCCTGTGAGTTCTCTGGGATGGGAGCCCTTCATGGAATGGGTCAACTAAGGCAACATGTAGCCAATTGTTCTCCCATCTGTATATGGGTCCTTAAATGAATGGCTAAATAATAAGTCTGCATGTTGTATTGTTTTGCTTTAATTAGTCAAAAAAAATAAAAAATAATGAAGTGGCTAAAATCTAATTACAGAAAGAAAAGTCCAAAAGTATAGGCCGCCTTAAATATGTAACAACTTTACCTTGTATATTTCCTCAATGACTACAGTACTTCAAGCCCTTGTGCTTGTTGTCTGCACTGCTAATGTGGAAACAAGATCTTAGCTAGACAGACCAGCCTTATCAGCTGTCCATTGATATGTTTCATCCTGTATATCCAGAACAAAGGCAACTCAAATTATTAGTCCCTCTTAATGTCCATTCCATTATAAATTCAAAATGCATTTCTCATACTAAGAACATGAGCATGTAACAAGAAGTATGACTGGACTCACTGGAGTTGTGCAGAAAACTTCATTTGTGTCTTCTTATCAGGTAAATGTTTCACGTGCAAATGAAAACGTAAGCTTGTCATTCTTTAGACGAAGCATACTCAGAGACCCTAATCACCATCCAAATTATACACATCAACAATATCCAAATTACAACAGCATATAAATTGGTTTTCCACAACGTACCAGAATAGCAAAAGCAGAGACCGCAAACAAATCCCTTTGAATAGGCTATGCTTTAAGCATATAAGGAAACCTGCTCGAAATGTTCAGTGTCCTAAAAGTATGGAGTGTATTAGAAATTAAATCGCAACTATAAAACACGGGGGGCTAGTGATTTTCAGCAGTCATTACTACAGAGTAAACAGGCTGACAGAAATTGCTGTGGTTCATAGACATGTCAAGTCATCTCAACCGGTCTGTCTGCACCCCTGTGGTTCAATTTATAGAAGCGCTGCTGCGTAGAGATTGCATCAAGAGGTAGATGGTGCTCACTCTACTGTCAGTTAGTGCATTTGTACTATTCTTACCCAAGCCACTAACAATGAACGGGGGGGGGGGGGGGGTCAAATAACAAACAGCTTGGAGAAACAGTGCTAAGATGACCACCTTTATAGTATAAATGTGTTGTATTGCCCTTACACAATGATGCATAATTGGATGATAGATTGGTGGCGCGACTTTTTATCTGACAGTGACTATGGCTACCATTGGTCAGTGCCATGTTAGGTTGGTTGCAGTGATAGTTCCTAGACGTCAACAGTACAGAGCGGCTGACTGCCAGGCTGGGCCGACTCCATTATGGTCATCTTGGGCTTCTTCCTGGTTTCCGCCTGAAGCACAACAAAGACAGCAGGGTTGTATTTATTAGGGCACACCGTAGCAAAACATTTTGCACCAGAAAATAAAACAAAAACATTTACACTGAACAAATATATATGCAACAATTTCAAAGGTTTTACTGAATTACAGTTTATATACGGTAAGGAAATCAGTCAATTGAAATAAAATCATTAGTCCCTAATCTATGGATTTCACACGACTGGGAATACAGATATGGGTGTGGATCAGAAAGCCAATCAGTATCTGGTGTGACCACCATTTGCCTCATGCAGAGCAACACATCTCCTTCGCATAGAGTTGATCAGGCTGTTGCTTGTGGAATGTTGTCCCACTCCTCTTCAATGGCTGTGCGAAGTTGCTGGATATTGGCGGGAACTGGAACACGCTGTCATACACGTCAATCCAGAGCATCCCAAACATGTTCAATGGGTGACATTTTTGGTGAGTTTGCAGTCCATGGAAGAACTGGGACATTTTCAGCTTCCAGGAATTGTGTACAGATCCTTGCGAAGTGCATTATCATGCTGAAGAACGAGGCCCATTGTCGTGTCAATCTCTTCACAGTATTCCCATTGATAAAATGCCATTGTATTAGTTGTCCGTAGCTTATGCCTGCACATACAATAACCCCAAATCCACTAAGGGACACTTCACAACGTTGACATCAGCAAACCAACTTTAAGAGTGGCCTTATTGTCCCCAGCACAAGGTGCACCTGTGTAATAATTATGCAGTTTAATACGCTTCTTGATATGCGCTAAACCTGCCAGGTGGATGGATAATCTCGGCAAAGTGGAAATGCTCACTAAAAGAGATGTAAACAAATGTGCACAAAATGAGGATTGGATTCAGTGCCGCTTTGGAACCTGACAGGGTTATCAGACAGACGTAAAACTCCCAGACAGACGTAAAACTCCCCGATGCAGAGGTTACACCAGAGACCCAGAATCTAAATTGGAGCTTCTACACTCTAAAGGTAACACTCACCCTCTCTTTAGCCAGTTTCTTCATCTCTTCTTGCAGTTTGTTCAGGATGTGAAGATTTGGCCTGTTCTTTTTGGCATACTGTTGAAGTTCAATCACACTCTTGTCTGAATTTTCCTGTGAAGAAAAAAAACAAAAAAAACATCCGTTTATAGAAATGAGAGAGACTCACATCTGGTTGAAAGAGAAGCAGCATATGCCATCAAATCAGTTTTGCTTCTGATGAGCTGAAGTCTATATGACCCTAACTGACCTATGGGCCTCCAACAGCAGAGGAGCATCTGTGCCGAGGTACCGTATATGAGGTGTACAGGTAGTACCTACCTTCTTCACCATCTTACTGCTCTCTCTGCCGTACATGCGGAGCAGTGACCCCCAGTTCTTTACGTGGGGGTGCAGCATCTGTAGGATCTTCTGCGACGCCAGCTGCTTCCCCACACGCTTATTCTTGCCTGGAAAACAGGACATATACATACAGAGCAGCAGCCATTAGTAATGCTAACTAGATTTACACTGCATTAACACAGCTCGGCTTTGAGCAGGGAAATTCTTACCCATATATAGTGTAGATATCCAAAGGCGCAAACATGGTGTTCAGAGTAAAAGTTGTCTGAATTCTCTATACATGGCTCTGACAAAAAACAAAGCATTTGCAATTCGTAATGCTGCTTTTACACTACATTAACACAGAGCGGCATGGAGCATGTCAGGGACTTGCTGTGGTGACTGGAGGGTCAGCGTGGGGGTAACTTACACCATCCACGCACAGTGTGCTTTCCACACGTCATCACATATTCACTCTTCTGGTTCTTCCCTGGGATCACCTCAAACTTGATGCTGGTGTCACCCATTCCATGGTTTCTACCGGGCACAAGAGAAATTCAAGGTTAACAGATTAATCAGAACTTTGTATTATGCTTACACCTCATGTCTTGAGTCTCACCTCTTAAGGCACTCGTGTAGAATCTGATATGGCGAGAGTAAGCCTGCTTTATTGGTCAGTTCGTACACCCTAGAATCTTCAATACTGATATGATTAAAATACTGCAGGAAACAAAGACACATGAATGGACATTAGTATTCAGCCAAATTAACAACTAGCTAGTAAAGTACAATGTTATAAGAGAGACATGTTATCCGACCAAACACGAAAAGAAGATATTGATTTAATTAAGGGCCTTTCCAATGATTGGCAGGCTGATACCTCCAGTTCATCCCCTTCTACAAGCTTCTCCTCAGATGTCTGCTTTACAAAGTCAGGGATGAGGATCTCCAGTGTGGCTCGAGCTACAGGGGAGACATCAGTAAATAAGCCGTTTCTGATTATTTATAGTTCAGACAGCCTTTGCAGCTGCTTAAGAGGATAGAAATTCAAAGAATGATATGAAAGTACTGTACCAGCTTTATTCTTGGCAAGTTTTTTACTGCTTGCAGTTCCTGTGCCATATGTCACTCCGTCTATAATGACGGAGGCGCCAAAGGGTTCACTTGGGTTCTCTGGGGGAGATGGAAAAATAGGATTAATTTGGTGACAACGGCATAAAGGCCCTTTCTCAGGTTAGTGCTTTGGTGATGTGTTTTGTTCTAAGAAAAAAAACTGTCTCTTGGACAAGCTAGTTGAAAGTCAACATCATGGACGGGGAGCAGAGACAAAAAGAGGGTCTTACCACATTCAAAAAAGTTGTAAACAGGTCGGACCTTCAGGACACGTTGCATATATTCATGTAGGATGCAAACTTCAGACTTCCCATTTGGATTAATGACAAACTCTGAGAAAAATAAAGAGGGAAAGAGTTGATGCGATTAGCTCAATACTCCACACTGAAATAGTTGACACTATCCCCGAAATAGTGTCCTACTTTTGGGAATAGGGTGCCAATTCAGATGACGCCTATGGTTCTTCTTCTGCATCCAGTACCTTTCTTGGTGGGGGTATCTGATACAGACAGAGTGATGAGCTTCTGGTTGGCAGGCAGAATGGGTCTCTCGGACTCAGCCTGCTTCCTCTTCATGTCCCTGTTGAACTGCCTGCGCTCTGCCCAGGTACGGAACTTCTTCACAGTCACTTGTTCAAAGTCAAAGCACTTCTCCAGGTAGCTGCGGAACTCCTCAATTTCTGGTTGGGGTTTCAATAAGGGAGGGGTATCAGTTATATTGTTGCTTTAGAAACCAAACTTGACGTGTATAGCTGTTCTTTAGAAATACCCACCAACACACTATTATCCCCTAAGTTGACAAGATATGAAACATACTATATCAATCAGCCATGGCTTTCAAAACTACTACCTGCTGGCAAGACAATTGCTCGTCATGGAGTGTGTTGACCCTTACCTATGGATTCATCTTTACACACCTCCACCTTGGCCCTGACCTGTCCCAGAGCCCCCTGGGCCATCTTGCCGTGCGGGACAGGACACCTTTCTATGGTTCCTTCTATGACCAGGCCTGTCTCCAACTCCACCTCTCCATCCCCCAGGGTCAGACCAAGGGCCACAGTGGTAGGGTCCTCCTGGGCTGTGGAGTCAGGCTCGTCTGGTCTCTCCAGGGAGTCTGCCTCTTCCCCAGGCTTCACTGGAGACACCTCAGCGTTGGGTGTCACCTCTCCGTTCTGTTGCCTTTCCTCATGATCCTTCATCTTCCTATAGTGCAAGCAGGGGATGCTACTGGTGGGAGGGTCGTGTTTCTGTACGCAGTGGCACAAGGGGTTTGGTTAGAAGTAGGTTGTTACCGTTGTTTGAGGAGAAATAAATGGACATTCATCCTTATTCCTTTAGTTTGACCATTCCTACCAAAAATGTAAATATTACACCAGTATTCAGTGTATAACAATGGGGTTCCTAACATGTTCCTAACCCTCTAAAAGACTCATATGTACAGCAGTTTCCATCGGTCTTATCACTTCCACATCTTACCCTGATGCTCCCGGTCCCCAGGAAGTAAGGTCTGGACCAGGTCACTACTCTGGTCTCTCTGTGCAGGTAGACTGGAATGCCAGAGTTATGGAATGTCATGATCCATCCATCAGGTAGTGGCTCAGTGGGTGGACGCCCACGACCTGGGAAACACACACTCATCACTACACATCAGCGTCAAACACACACACACAATACGACAACGTCTGCAGACAGACACGACTACACATCGCACACCATCAGCGTCCTCTCACAAACGTGATGTTATGCATTCATAAGATAAGATATGAACGCATAACATCAATGTGTGTCAGGCTCAGATACACCGTTACCAAAGGCAGATCAGCGCCAGACATCCACCACTCACTCTTCAGGACTGTTTTAATTTTGGTCATCATGGGCTGAACGCCTCCCTCCCCGTCCGACGCGTGGTCACTGTCCCCTGCATACTCAGCAGCCCCCTCCGCCAGGCGCATCTTTTTGGGCACGGGCATGCCCTCCTCCAGCAGAGCGTCTACATCATTGTCGAAGTCCTCCTGGAAAAGACTGTGGTTGAGCGTGTGGGGGAGAATCGAGGGGTGGCGGCAGCCCGAACCTGCCATGTCGTCCATTCAGTTAGGGCTACGCCATCTTGTCAGCACTTTCACAAGAGGGAATTTCAAGTCATGTTTGCAACCAATATCTGGCATGCATAACAAACAAAAGCTTTGGACACAAAGTGGATGAGAGGAGATTCAAATAAGGTTGAACTTTTGAAGACACCAAGCATACCAACTACACTACCGGTCAAAATTTTAGAACACATACTCATTCAAGGATTTGATTTGTACTATTTTCTATATTGTTGAATAGTGAAGACATGAACACTATTAAATAATAGATGGAATCATATAGTAACCCCCCCAGTTGAACTAAATTTATTTTTTAGATTCTTCAAAAAGTAGCCACCTCTCAAAGAGCTTCATGAGGAATGCTTATCCAACAGTCTTGAAGGAGTTCCCACATATGCTGAACACTTGTTTGCTGCTTTTCCTTCACTGTGCGGACCAACTCATCACAAACCATCTCAATTGGGGTTGAGGTCAGATGATTGTGGAGGCCAGGTTTACCAGATGACTTCTTGGTAAACTAGTCCTTACACAGCCTGGAGGTGTGTTGGGTCACTGTCCTGTTTAAAAACAAATGATAGTCCCACTAAGAGCAAACTAGATGGGATGCTGGTTAAGTCCTGAATTCTAAATAAATCAGTGTCATCAGCAAAGCACCCCCACACCATAACACCACCTCCGTCCTACATGCGTTGCTGTGGGAAATACACATGCGGAGATCATCCATTCACCCACACCACGTCTCACAAAGACAAGGCAGTTGGAGCCAAAAATCTCCAATTTGGACTCATCAGATCAAAAAGGACAGATTTCCTCCAGTCTAATGTCCACTGCTTGTGTTTCTTGGCCCAAGCAAGTCACTTCTTATTGGTGTCCTTTAGTAGTGGTTTCTTTGCAGCAATTCGACCATGAGCGCCTGATTCACAGTGTCCTCTGAACAGTTGATGTTGAATGTCTGTTACGTGAACTCTGACGCATTTATTTGGGCTGCAAATGTTCCGGATTGACTGACCTTCGTGTCTTAAAGTAATGGACTGTTGTTTCTCTTTGCTTATTTGAGCGGTTCTTGCCCTAATATGGACTTGGTATTATACCACCCCTACCTTGTCACAACACACTTGGTTGCCTCAAACACATTAAGGAAAGAAATTCCACCCAGGTGACTACCTCATGAAGCTGGTTGAGAGAATGCAAAGAATCGGCAAAGATGTCAAGGCAAAGGGTGGCTATTTGAAGAATCTCAAATATTTTGATGTTATATACTTTTCTGTTTAATAGTTTATGTCTTCACTATTATTCTACAATGTAGAAAATAGTAAATATACAGAAAAACCTTTGAATGAGTAAGTGTTCTAAAACTTTTGACCAGTAGTGTATGTCAACCTCAATCTCAAGTAGAAAAGATAAGGAATTTCCGCTGCTTCCATCAAGAATCAGAACTACGATGAACAAGCTGACATTTTATTCCAATGTCACCAGAAAAATGGCTATACACGATTACCCTTTTCACATTACAGAGCCAAACCATACTGGGGTAACATTGTCACTAGAGCCTGACCGATATTATGTCGGTCCACCGATGTCTGTTGATATTGGCTTTTTAGTCACTATTGTCGGACAATGATTCCACCGATAAATAGGATAACAAAAATTAAAAAACTTACGATTATCTGAACATTGGCAGCCATTCTCATGATGAATCATTCATTTCACAAAGTAAGAAAACATTTGAAGTATATTTCTTGGACAAATGCTGGCAATTTATAAAAATGCTGTGTGGAAAATACTTTTTTTACACTGGGGAAATGAAAAATAGTTATGTTTTAATTACGGCAGATATTTCAGTATCGGTAAGTTCTCCACACAAAAATCGTTATCTGTATCGTTGTTACACATCTTCCATAGTTGCTGGAACTGTGCTGGAAAGGATGATGTGAAAAGAATATCCAAGCCATTACGGTTTTAGGTCAGCACTACAGTGTGAACAAGGCACAAAAGATCAGTGAGTGGACAATGACAAGGCTCTGCAGAGGCAAAGACAGGGCCCCTTGGTTACGTACCTCATATGAGTAATTCAGGTTCTCCTCGTCAGCATTCTCCGGTTGAACCATTTCCTCAGACCTGAAACCCCCCTGCTCCACATTCTCCGTATCCAGGAAGTCCTGACTGAAGTCCTCCAGCTCGTCCAAGACCGCAAATTCCACTTTGTTCTCCAGGTCTGCCTCTTCCCCTCTCCTCCCTGCACTGCCACAGACCATCCCGTTCCCCAGTCCTGAGCCACCCTCAACAGCTCCTAGCTCTGTATTGGCATCATACAACTCACCATTAAGGCCCTCTGAGCTGGTCTCCCCTACACCACCACCCTCCTGACCGATCCCTGTGTACAGCACCTTCCTATCTTTGCTCCTGCTGCTATCTACAACGCTGACACTGATCTTAATGTCTTGTAGTAACTTAAGCTCTGGTAGGAACTTGCTGACAGGGGGTGCATGGCGGGCTGTTCTAGGGCACAGTGAGCTGGGTTCGACCTCATCTGACAGGTTATTACTGAAGGTTATGGAGCCCTTGGCGAGGAGCCCCAGGCCCTGGTCCCCTGCTGGGGTGTGTGTCTGTCCATCACCACCAGAGCTAACGTCCATTTCCTCTGCGTCACTGGACGTTTGCAGGGGAGGTGGTGGAGGCTGCGCTTTACCATTAAGGCCCTCTGAGTTTAAATCATCAGGTGGCTCCAAAGGCAATGGGGGTAATATGTCATCTATCTCCATGTTGACTGTCTTATGAATCACTAAATACAACAAATTCTCTATGGGTCACCCTGACTGTTTTTTCAACCTGTTCTTATAAGTATTTAGCTAAAATGCATGCAGAAGCACATTGCACAAGATTTCGAACAAAACAACTTCCCTGTGTTGATCATGTACCAGTGTTGAATATGCTAAGCTGACTACATTGTTCTTTTCATTAATGTAGACAGCTTTTTAGAATCACTGTCTCAATTACTGGAAATCACAATGCATTCAGCTTATATTACTCGGGTTCTAGGCACTGCGACTCCTCCACTGGCAAATCCTCCGTCAGAGCTAGAAAAACAGAGACATGTCAGTCAATAATTGATGCCAAGAGAGCAACATTGCGGTGCAAAAACATGTAGCCAAGGTAGCTATGCACATTATGCAGCATTTTTATGATGGCTTACTAATGCCAGCACCACAGGCCAAGCAAGCAAGAAAAATCCTTCCTTGATTGCAGAATGCTAACGTTAGCTGTCTGTGCAAGATATTTAGAAAACTGGATTCACCCTACAAAGTCATCTAAAGCTAAAACTTTGGCTAATGGCTAGCAAATATGGGGCACCTTCGAAACTGAACGATTTCAAAAGACGAGCAATTTGTACTGTCCTTCTACGCACTAGCCTAGCTAACTTTAGCTACCTGGCTAGCTTAGCTCAAACTAGAAGCTAAGCGGTTAAGCTACACAATTAGGTGTCAATATGACTGGGCTAAATATTAAACACAGAAACAATGAGCACATTTGATCACTCACCTATATTTCATTTACAAAATGTTCTTCCCTTAGCTAGCTAACCTAAATTATTTTATTCTTTTAACGAGGCCAGACAGATCCCTTCCCCGTTCCGCCATCTTGCAGACAGCTGCAGGATTCTTCTGAAACACCACCCCCAATACCGGCATTTTGACGATTGAGCGGTGAAGAGTCCAATCACCATTTAGTTCTACGTGGGCACACTAATCAACAACCGACAAAGGCAGGCCTTTGACTCACTGCGGGAATAAATCGACCAATCAAACATTAGAATAGATCACAGTTGACCAATGAGAACGGTAGGCACAATTGGGTTGCGAATTGCAGTTGCCACATACTGACGCTGGGTGGCAATCATCTTCACCCACTGTCTTCACCAGTAAAATTGTATGCAAAGTAGCGATCAGTGAAACAAGATAAATCATAATACATTAAACACTGTATGCAATTGTATCTGCATAGTATCCTAAAATGAGAACCCTGCTGTTTCTAACCTAAATAGAGCATCTGAACAACACTCAGACACACCCATCGTGTTTACTGAAGATTCAAAAGTTTCTGCAAATGACATAAGAATCAATATTTAAACATAGAAACTGTGACAACCGTTGCAATGGCAGTTTATTCAGCGACAAACCATACACGACATTGCGTTAATAAACTTGCGATTGTCTAAAATTGCCTGATCAGATCTATTCTTGAAAGAATACATAACATTTGCAATAGACCCTTTTCCAGTATACGACACTGACGTGACGCATAGATGCGCGCTACTCTTGACGGCCATCTGCGCAAATTCAACATAGCCTAGATTTACCGTTTTATTACTTCTAAACAAAATAACTTTTGGGGTTCTCATAGCTTACAATGATGCTTTGATTCTTGCTTTAACAATCGCTAAAATTATATTTGGTTGTGATCTTGGCAAATAAGTATTTTGGATGCAGTAATTGTTAGCTAGAATGCTAACGCTCATTGACATTGGCTAGCTTTTTCCTACAGCCTAATATGAGGATTCTGTGTTATGCACTATAGCCCGTTACCATATATGTGATTGAATATTATCTGCTGTTGGCTTGTGTGGATGTATGTATGTGTTAATGTGTTATGCAACATAGCTGACTTGAAACATTGTTAACAGTTTCAGGGCCATGGGCCTTTCTCAACATTATACACAGAATAACACGAAGACAGGAACTTTTGACTTGTTGGGGGGGCACATTCAGAACGTAGTGTTGCAAGAACAAACGGTCTTTTGTTAGATAACAGGAGCCAGGTGCCTGATAACTGTATATTCTACACAGCTACAACGACTGACTGCTGAAGCGCTTAGGGGGCTGGGACCAGCCTCTGTGCCAACAATCAACGATAGGCTGGGTGAGTTTAAACCACGCCCAGTCTCTCCTCTGACAGGCCTGCTCGGAAGCAGGAACTACCTCTGTTCAGAGTATATTATAATATCTTTGTCAGGAACGAGTCAGTTCTCGGTTTGCCCTGCGAGGTGGGACAGAGAGCCCGTATATACGAAAACTGCATTTACCACTTATTGCTTAACTAATAAAAAATACATAATATACAATCGGTGACTCAATGTCATATTTATCCTGATACCAGATTCGAATTAGCGCAACCCTAACACTAAGAGCCATTTTACTGGTTGAAGTATAATGCAGTTGATTTGCGATGATGACACCAACATTATACACTGCTCAAAAAAAATAAAGGGAACACTTAAACAACACAATGTAACTCCAAGTCAATCACACTTCTGTGAAATCAAACTGTCCACTTAGGAAGCAACACTGATTGACAATACATTTCACATGCTGTTGTGCAAATGGAATAGACAACAGGTGAAATTATAGGCAATTAGCAAGACACCCCCAATAAAAGGAGTGGTTCTGCAGGTGGTGACCACAGACCACTTCTCAGTTCCTATGCTTCCTGGCTGATGTTTTGGTCACTATTGAATGCTGGCGTCTACAACCCACACAAGTGGCTCAGGTAGTGCAGCTCATCCAGGATGGCACATCAATGCGAGCTGTGGCAAGGTTTGCTGTGTCTGTCAGCGTAGTGTCCAGAGCATGGAGGCGCTACCAGGAGACAGGTCAGTACATCAGGAGACGTGGAGGAGGCCGTAGGAGGGCAACAATCCAGCAGCAGGACCGCTACCTACGCCTTTGTGCAAGGAGGAGCAGGAGGAGCACTGCAAAATTACCTCCAGCAGGGCACAAATGTGCATGTGTCTGCTCAAACGGTCAGAAACAGACTCCATGAGGGTGGTATGAGGGCCCGACGTCCACAGGTGGGGGTTGTGCTTACAGCCCAACACCGTGCAGGACGTTTGGCATTTGCCAGAGAACACCAAGATTGGCAAATTCGCCACTGGCGCCCTGTGCTCTTCACAGATGAAAGCAGGTTCACACTGAGCACGTGACAGACGTGACAGAGTCTAGAGACGCCGTGGAGAACGTTCTGCTGCCTGCAACATCCTCCAGCATGACCGGTTTGGCGGTGGGTGTGGGGTGGCATTTCTTTGGGGGGCCGCACAGCCCTCCATGTGCTCGCCAGAGGTAGCCTGACTGCCATTAGGTACCGGGATGAGATCCTCAGACCCCTTGTGAGACCATATGCTGGTGCGGTTGGCCCTGGGTTCCTTCTAATGCAAGACAATGCTAGACCTCATGTGGCTGGAGTGTGTCAGCAGTTCCTGCAAGAGGAAGGCATTGATGCTATGGACTGGCCCGCCCGTTCCCCAGACCTGAATCCAATTGAGCACATCTGGGACATCATGTCTCGCTCCATCCACCAACGCCACACCACAGACTGTCCAGGAGTTGGCGGATGCTTTAGTCCAGGTCTGGGAGGAGATCCCTCAGGAGACCATCCGCCACCTCATCAGGAGCATGCCCAGGCGTCGTAGGGAGGTCATACAGGCACGTGGAGGCCACGCACACTACTGAGCCTCATTTTGACTTGTTTTATTAAGGACATTACATCAAAGTTGGATCAGCCTGTAGTGTGGTTTTCCACTTTAATTTTGAGTGTGACTCCAAATCCAGACCGCCATGGGTAGATCAATTGGATTTCCATTGATACATTTTGTGCGATTTTGTTGTCAGCACATTCAACTATGTAAAGAATATTTCATTCATTCAGATCTAGGATGTGTTATTTTAGTGTTCCCTTTATTTTTTGAGCAGTGTATGAAGCAGAACATTCATAAAAGCCTTAAAATCTAAAAGTTGTGTGAAATGCACTCATAAGCAACATACAGCTAGCCATTTTTTGCTGGAGTTCTATAGCAACTCCCGTGTTCTGCAAACACAGAAAATGTTTATATAAATACAGATTAAAAGTACTATATTCACAATGTATATCAAGACACCAGTGATGTGGTAAACAGAGGTTTCTGAACTTCTACGGATACCGGAGGTCAGTAACATAAAACTTAGAAAACCACTGAAGGATCCTCATCATTGGCGGAACATCAACACAATTTGTAACAGCCAATCTCCATTGTAACTCTCACAAATGTGAATAAGTGTTTGAACCAGAAACCCGAACACTGCAGATGTGAGTGACAAAAATAATCATTTTAGTTTGTTTTCCTTGCTGTGAAATGTCTCTCCTATGCAGTATGTGGAACAAGGCAGGAAAACAAAGAAAAACACTGATTACCACTTTGAAAAACATTTTAAGTGCTTTCCTCTGTTTTACTTAACAAGCAAACCTCGGTCGCAAAGTCAAAATCTGTGGCAATGATAACTACTATTCTACAAGGCAGGCTGTTGCAATTTGCCTTCAGAATTCTGTCACAGAAAAGTTAAACACCTGACTTGAGGAACCCAAACCAGTCATTCTTATTACAGAATTTTAGAAGGATATTGATGGCTGCTGCTGCTTCTAAGAGTGTTAGCATTTTACACTTCAACTGAAGATACAAACAAACATGGCTAGTAGAAGGCAGACTGAGCCACAAAGCCAGTGTTGAGAAAATAGATGCAATGTTAAATGTAAATCATTTACTTTGGTTATTAAATTACATTTGTTCTTTGGCAATACACTTAAGCACACACCTCAAAATAATATTTGAATCCAATTAACAAAATAAGAATAGCACCCATTATGTATTATTTAATTAATTCACACGTCTAAGTCAAGCTAAAACGTATTCCCCAAAGACAATTCCATGAACAGTGCAACAATCTCTCTGAAAAAAAGTGCCATAATTTGACTCTCTCCCACCACCATTTTAAATAGCAAATCAATCTTCATGTTCATTTCACTATTGTGAAGCCAGAGCTTGCTGTGGAAGAAGGAGGGATAGGGAAGAGGTTGGATGCAGAAAGGCACAGAGTGTGATTCCCATATAGAGCCATTTAGCGGTCTTCAGTTCTGGATTTTGAACTGGAAAGAGCTTGTGCTCCATTGGCTGACGTCACAGTTGAGCATGGTGCGCTCTGTGAAGGTCACATTCCCTGATGCGTCTATTAGGATAATGGTATTGGTCCTGAAACAGGAAGACAAAACATCAGAAACAATAGAGGGGTGAAACAAGAGTGGCTTGTGCATTTCAAATATGGGGAAAACATTGTGATTCTGGAGTTCCCCAATCACACGACTTCGAGGCCAGAGGGCAGGCTGGTTATAGATGAGATTATATGCACAAGGGGCTGTATGATGTATGGGGCGTATTCATTATGCACCAAACAGAGCAACATGGACTGAAACAAAAAGGTACTACCTGGATTTGTCCAATAAGAAACTCGTTTTCGTTCACAAAACGTTTCCCGTTTGCTACGGTGTGCACCAATGAATATGACAATAGATTTGTCAAATAAGAAACAATTGTTTTTGTTTTCCCGTGTACCCTATGAATATGACCCTGCTCTCACACCCTCCAGCACAGCCTTCCCCTGAGGGCAGGCCCCGCATGACAAATGGGAGAGCTAATTGGTGAGACCATGACCACAGAATTAAATAACACTATGTGGGACATTGGCAAGGTTTATAGGCCACTCTATTATATTGTGACTCTGGGCAAGCTAATTGCTGTCAGGGACAGGGAGGAATCTGACCTGGTGCCGTAATGCGGGGAGCGAACACACACAGAGGACAGGGCCCGGAGCATGGGGCTGCTGTACCCTTCACCCTGGCTCTCCTGGGCTGGGTCAGGAGTGTTCCTGAAGAATAGAGAAAGAATCCGTTCTCACTCAAACCTTCTCTTTACTTTTAAGAGTTTTGTAACAGAAAGAGTCAGGGATGTACAGTGCATTCGGAAAGTATTCAGATCCCTTGACTCATTCCACATTTTGTTAAGTTACAGCCTTATTCTAAAATGGATTACATATACATATATACAGTTGAAGTCAGAAGTTTACATACACCTTAACCAAATAAATTTAAACTCAGTTTTTCACAATTCCTGGCATTTAATCAGAGTAAACATTCAGTGTCTTAG